>NC_092288.1:26527154-26827154 GCF_036320965.1 Panulirus ornatus | reverse complement strand
CCATTGACAACATGTCTACCCCAGGTGTACCACATTGTTCCAGTTCACTCTATTCCTTGCACGCCTTTTACCATCCTGCATGTTCAGGCCCTGATCACTCAAAATCTTTTCACTCCATCCTTCCACCTCCAGTTTGGTCTCCCTCCACCTCTGACACATATATCCTCTTTGTCAATTTTTTCTCTCTCATTCTCTCCATGTGACCAGACCATTTCAGTACACACTATTCTGATCTCTCAACCACACTTTTTATTAATACACATCTCTCTTACCCTTTCATCACTTACTCGATCAAACTACCTCACACCACGTATTGTCCTCAAACATCTCATTTCCAACACATCCACCCATCTCTGCACAACCCTATCTATAGCCCATGCCTCGCAATCATATGACATTGTTGGAACCACTATTCCTTCAAACATACCCATTTTTGCTTTCTGAGATAATGTTCTCACCTTCCACTTATTCTTCAACACTCCCAGAACCTTCGCCTCCTCCCCCACCCTGTGACTCACTTCCGCTTCCATGGTTCCATCCTCTGCTAAATCCACTCCCAGATATCTGAAACACATCTTTTCCTCCAGATTTTCTCCTTTCAAACTTACCTCCCAATTGACTTGTCCCTCAACCCAACTGTACCTAATGACCTTGCTCTTATTGTTAAAGATATTGTAGATGATTATAAGGGAACTCTTACTAATAGTAAGCAGAGGAAATGTTTTATATATGAGGATGGAGGAGTTAGTGGAAGCAAATTGATGAACTGATTATTCAGTTTGGTATGTAAAATTGATAATCACTAAGAGCTTCAGGGATTACAAAACTTTGTTCCTTATACAGTGCTTACCATAAGTTTATATGCATAATGAGATATGTGGGTGGGTGCTTTTGGTCCATCCTCTGTAAAGAAGATGGTAGATAGATTGATAGTGGTTGTAGCTCACGAGAGTTCATTCCCTGATTTGATAGATGAATCAGCACTTAAAATTCTTTGGGGATATATAAAAATTTGTAGAGATGCTGTATTGAAAATACTAAATTGCAATGAAAGAATGCAGGAGGGTCACAGCAATTTTAAGTCAACAAAAGCTCTACTTTGTTCATTATCATACATTTAGTGTAAAAGTAGTCATTTATTTTTGGAATATAAGAAGTGCTCCATTTTATTTTTTTCAGGAATTGTTGTGCATTAAAAGTTTCATCTGCAGCATATTTGTTTTTGTAGATGGATAACTTAATAGGTGGTTTTGTGTACTTAACAGGGAAGATGACATGTCATCCAGGTGTAATGCATGGTGGTGGCTGGGTGGTACCCATGGCTTATCTCATCAACAACAACCTCATTCGTCAGTATGATTGTAACTCGGTCAGAGCAGCATCAGAATACTTTGAAAAGTCATGTGTCCCTGGTGCACTCAACAGTTATTACCGTCATGACACAACTCGTCTCAATCTTTGCCACCTTTGTCATGGTGTTAGCAGTGGCTATTGTGCAAGAGATCACAGCGAACCCTACTTTGGTTTCACTGGTAGGTGATATTTGTGTATGATTGAAACATTAACTACTGTCTTCAAGGACAATTAACTACCTTCTTATTGGCTTCATTTTTTCATTCTCTATATCAAATACATTGCTATAGCCATGCATTCTTTTGCTGACTTTTGTGGTAAAGTCTTTGTACATGTAGAGTAGTTTGTTATTTTTGTTTATACCCTTTGATTTTCAATCCAAGTGAATATATCGTATTTTTCTTGTTACCAGAGATGGCATGGGCAATTGATTGCCCTAATGAAGGCCATCTCATTAAAGCTATACATATATGACATTCTCTCCAAGGCTCGGTCATCTGTTCTTGATGCTACCTTGCTAACGTGAGAAATGGTGAATATATGTAAAAAGATATATGTATATGTTGAGAGTGAGTGTGAATAGGAGCAAGTTCATTAGTTTCAGCAGGGTTGAAGGACAAGTTAATTGGGATGTGAGTTTGAATGGAGAAAAATAGGAGGAATTAAAGTGTTTTAGATATCTGGGAGTGGACTTGGCAGTGAATGGAACCATGGAAATGGAAGTGAGTCATAGGATAGGGAAAGTGGGCAAAGGTTCTGGGAGCGATGAAGAATTTTGGAAAGAGAGAACATTATCTCGGCAAGCAAAAATGGGTATATTTAAAGGAAAAGTAGTTTCAACAATATTGTGTGGTTGTGAGGCATGGACTATAGATAAGGTTGTGTAGAGGAGGTTGGATGTGTTAGAAATAAAATGTTTCAGGACATGATATATGGTGTGAGGTGGTTTGGTTAATTAAGTAATGAAAAGGTAAGAGAGATGTTTGGAAATAAAAGAAGTATGGTTGAGAGAGCAGAAGAGGGTGTGTTAAAATGGCTTAGACACATGGAGAGAATGAGTGAGGAAAAGTTGACAAAAAGAGGATATATGTGTCAGAGGTGGAGGAAACAAGGAGAAGTGGGAGACCAAAGTGGAGGTGGACGGATGGAGTGAAAAAGATTTTGAGTGATCGGGGTCTGAACATGGAGGAGGGCAAGAGGGGTGCAAGGAATAGAGTGAATTAGAATGATAAGTATGCCAGTGTCCATGTGCTGTCAGTGGACTGTACCAAAGCATGTGAAATGTCTAAGGTAAACCATGGAAATGTCTGTGGGGTCTGGATTTAGTTAGGGAGCTGTAGTTTTGGTGCATTACACATGACAGCTAGAGATTGAATGTGAACGAATGTTGCCTTTTTTGTCTGTTTTCCTGGTGCTACGTCGCTGAAGCATGGGTTAGCGATGCTGTTTCTTGTGGGACAGGGTAGTGCCAGGAATGGATGAAGGCAAGCAAGGAGTTGTGGGAGTATGTGATAGAGTGCAAGGAAGTAAATTCTAGATATTTGTAGGTAAAACTGAAAGTGGATGGATAGAGATGGGTGATTATTGTTGCTTTTGCACCTGGTCATGAGAATGTATATGAGTGATGTGCCATTCTTCATCTGTTTCCTGGTGCTACCTAGCTGATGTGGGAAATGGTGATCAAGTGTCTGAATGTGTGTGGATGTAACCAAGATGAGAAGAAAGGAGAGATAGGTAGTATGTTTGAGGAAAGAAACCTGGATGTTTTGGCTCTGAGTGAAATTAAGCTCAAGGGTAAAAGGGAAGAGTGGTTTGGAAAAGCCTTGGGAGTAGATTCAGGGGTTGGTGTGAGGACAAGAGCTAAGGAAGGAGTAGCACTACTCCTGAAACAGGAGTTGTGGGAGTATGTGATTGAGTGTAAAAAAGTAAATTCTAGATTGTTATGGATAAAACTGAAAGTGGATGGAGAGAGATGGGTGATTATTGGTGCTTTTGCACCTGGTCATGAGAAGAAAGGTCATGAAAGGTAAGTGTTTTGGGAGCAGCTGAGTGAGTATGACAGCGGGTTTGATATATGAGACCAGGTTTTTGTGATGGTTGATTTAAATGTGAAGGTGAGTATTGTGGCAGTTGAGGGTGTGATTGGTATACATGGGGTATTTAGTGTTGTGAATGGAAATGGGGAAGAGCTTGTGGATTTGTGTGCTAAAATAGACTAGTGATTGGGAATACCTGGTTTAGAAAGAGATAAAAATAAACTAGTGATTGGGAATACCTGGTTTAGAAAGAGAGATATACATAAGTATACATATGTGAGTAGAAGAGATGGTCAAAGGGCATTTTTGGATTATGTGTTGATTGATAGGCATGTGGAAGAGAGACTTCTGGATGTTAATGTGCTGAGAGGGGCAGCTGGAGGGAAGTCTGATCACTGTCTTGTGGAGGCAAAGGTGAAGATTTGTAGAGGTTTTCAGAAATGAGGAGAGAATGTTGAGGAGAAAAGAGTGGTGAGAGTAAGTGAGCTTGGGAAGGAGACTTGTGTGAGGAAGTACCATGAGAGATTGAGTGTAGAATGGCAAAAGGTGAGAGCAAATGACGAGGGGAATGGGTGAGGAATAGGATGTATTTAGGGAATCAGTGATGGCTTGTGCAAAAGATGCATGTGGCATGTGAAAGGTGGGAGGTGGGCAGATTAGAAAGGGTAGTGTCTGATGAGATGAAGAAGTGAAATTGTTAGTGAAAGAGAAGAGAGGCCGTTTGGAAGATACTTGCAAGGAATGAGTGCAAATGACTGGGAGATCTATTGTTAGTGAAAGAGAAAAGAGAGGCATTTGGATGATACTTGCAAGGAAGGAGTGCAAATGACTGGGAGATCTATAAAAGAAAGCAGCAGGAGATCAAGAGAAAGGTGCACACTTTGAAAAAGAGGGCAAATGAGAGTTGGGGTGAGAGAGTATAATTAAACTTTATGGAGAGTAAAAAGATGTTTTGGAAGGAGGTAAATAACATGTGTAAGACAAGAGAGCAAATGGGAACATTGATGAAGGAGGCAGGGGAGTGTAATAATTGGTAGTGATGAAGTGAGAAGATGGAGTGAGTATTTTGAAGGTTTGTTGAATATGTTTGGTGATAGAATGTATGGTGTTTTGGTCGAGGTGGTGTGCAAAGTGATAGGGTCAGGGAGAATGGTTTGCTTAAAAGAGAAGAGGTAGTGAAAGATTTGCAGAATATGAAATCTGGCAAGGCGGTGGGTTTGGATGGCATGGCAGTAGAATTTCTTAAGAAAGGTGGTGACTGTTTTGTTGATTGGTAAGGATATTCATTGTATGTACATATGAACATATTCATACTTGCTTGCCTTCATCCATTCCTGTTGCTACTTTGCCCCACAGGAAACAGCATCGCTACCCCCTGCTTCAGTGAGGTAGTGCCAGGAAAACAGGCGAAAAGTCCACATTCGTTCTCACTCGTTTTGTAGCTGTCATGTGTGATGCACCAAAACCACAGCTTCCAGTCCCCACAGACCGTTTCATGGTTTACCCCAGATGCTTCACATGCCCTGGTTTAGTTTACTGACAGCATTTCGACCCCAGTATACCACATCATTCCGATTCACTCTACTCCTTGCATACCTCTCACCCTCTTGCTTGTTTAATCCCCGATCACTCAAAATCTTTTTCACTCCATCCTGCCACCTCCAGTTTGGTCTCTTGCTTCTTGGTCCCTCCACTTCTGACACATATATCCTCTTTGTCAATCTTTCCTCTTTCATTCTCTCCATATGTCCAAACCATTTCAACACACCCTCTTCTGCTTTCTCAACCACACTCTTTTTATTTCGACACACCTCTCTTGCCCTATCATTACATAATCATTCAAACCACCTCATGCTACATAGTGTCATTAAGCATTTCATTTTCAACACATCCACTCTCCTCCATACAACCCTATCTATAGCCCATGCCTCATAACCATATAACATTGTTGGAACTACTATTCCTTCAAACATACCCATTTTTTCTCTGAGGTAATGTTCTCTCCTTGCACACATTCTTCATCACTCCCAGAACCTTCGCCCCCTCCCCCTCCATGTGTCTCACTCCAATTTCCATGGTTCCATTCACTGCTAAGTCCACTCCCAGATATCTGAAATGCTTCACTTCCTCCAATTTTTCTCCATTCGAATTTACATCCCAACTGACTTGTCCCTCATCCCTGCTGAACCTAATAGCCTTGCTCTTACTCACACTTACTCTCAACTTTCTCCTTTCACAAACTTTTTCCAAACTCAGTCATCAACTTCTGCATTTTCTCACATGACTTAGCCACTAGAGATGTATCATCGGCGAACGACGACTGACTCACTTTCCAGGCCCTTTCATTCCCAACAGACTGCATACTTGCCCCTCTATCCAAAATTCTTGCATTTACCTCCCTAACCACCCCATCCATGAACAAATTAAACAACCATAGGGACATCACACACCCCTGCCACAGCCCGACATTCACTGGGAACCAGTCACTCTCCTCTCTTCCTACTCATACACATGCCATACATCCTTGGTAAAAAAAACTTTTCACTGCTACTACCAACTTACCTCCCACACCATATACTCTTAAAACCTTCCACAAATTATCTCTATCAACCCTATGAAATGCCTTCTCCAGATCCATAAATTCTACTTACAAATCCATCTGTTTTTCTAAGTATTTTTTGCATACATTCTTCAAAGCAAACACCTGATCCACACATCCTCTACCATTTCTGAAACCATACTGCTCTTCCTCAATTTGATGCTCTGTGCATGCCTTCTCCCTCTCAATCAATACCCCCCAATATATTTTCCCAGTAATACTCAACAAACTTATGCATTTGTACTTTGGACACTCATTGTTATCCTCCTTGTCTTTGTACAATGACACTACACATGCATTCCACCAATCCACAGGCACTTAACCTTGGTCCTTACATGTGTTGAATATTCTTACCAACCAATCAACAACTGAGACACTCAGTCTCTAGCTGTCATGTATAATGCACCGAAACCACAGCTCCCTTTCCACATCCGGGCCCCACAGAACTTTCCATGGTTTACCCCAGACACTTCACATGCTCTGGTTCAATCTATTGACAGCACGTTGACCCCGGTATACCACATCGTTCCAATTCACTCTATTCCTTGCACGCCTTTCACCCTCCCACATGTTCAGGCCCCGACCACTCAAAATCTTCTTCACTCCATCTTTTCACCTCCAATTTGGTCCCCCACCTCTCCTCGTTCCCTCCACCTCTGACACATATATCCTCTTTGTCAGTCTTTCCTCACTCATTCTCTCCATGTGACCAAACCATTTCAAAACACCCTCTTCTCTCTCAACCACACTCTTTTTATTACCTTACATCCCTCTTACCCTTTCATTACTTACTTGATCAAATTACGTGTTAATTGATAGGCGCACAAAATAGAGACTTTTGGATGTTAATGTGGTGAGAGAAGCAACTGGGGGGATGTGTGATCAATATCTTGTGGAGGCGAAGGTGAAGATATGCAGAGGTTTTCAGAAAAGAAAAGAGAATGGTGGGGTGAAGAGAGTGATGAGAGTAAATGAGCCTGGGAAGGAGACTTGTGTGAGGAAGTACTGGCAGAGATTGAGTGCAGAATGGAAAATGGTGAGAGCAAACGACGTAAGGGGAGTGGGGGAGGAATAGGATGTATTTAGGGAAGCAGTGATGGCTTGCACAAAAGATACCTGTGGCATGAGAAAGGTGGGAGGTGGGCTGATTAGAAAGGGTAGTGAGTGTTGGGATGAAGAAGTAAGATTGAAGTGAAAGAGAAGAGAGAGGCATTTGGATGATTTTTGCAGGGAAATAATGCAAAAGGAGATGTATAAATGAAAGAGGCAGGAGGTCAAGAGAAAGGTGCAAGAGGTGAAAAAGAGGGCAAATGAGAGTTGGGGTGAGAAAGTATCATTAAATTTTAGGGAGAATAAAAAGATTTTTGGAAGGAGGTAAATAAAGTGAGTAAGACAAGAGAACAAATGTGAATGTTGGTGAAGGGAGCAAATGGGGAGGTAATAACAAGTAGTGGTTATGTGAGAGGGAGATGGAGTGAGTATTTTGAAGGTTTGTTGAATGTGTATGATGAAAGAGTGGCAGATATAGGGTGTTTTGGTTGAGGTGGTGTGCGAAGTGAGAAGGTTAGGGAGAATGATTTGGTAAACAGAGAAGAGGTAGTGAAAGCTTTGTGGAAGATGAAAGCTGACAAGGTGGCGGGTTAGGATGGTATTGCTGTGGAATTTATTAAAAAGGGAGTGACTGTGTTGTTGACTGGTTAGTGAGGATAATCATTGTATGTATGGTTCATGGTGAAGTGCCTGAAGATTGGCAGAATGCATGCATAGTGCCATTGTACAAAGGCAAAGGGGATAAAGGTCAGTGTTCAAAGTGCAGAGGTATAGGTATGTTGAGTATTCCTGGGAAATCATATGGGAGGGTATTGATCGAGAGGGTGAAGGCATCTACAGAGCATCAGATTGGGGAAGAGCAGTGTGGTTTCAGAAGTGGTAGAGGATGTGTGGATCAGGTGTTTGCTTTAAAGAATGTATGTGAGAAATACTTAGGAAAGTAGATGGATTTGTATGTAGCATTTATGGATCTGGAGAAGGCATATGAGAGTTGATAGAGATTCTCTATGGAAGGTATTGAGAGTATATTGTGGTTGAAGTAAGTTGCTAGAACCAATGAAAAGTTTTTATTGAGGATGTAAGGCATGTGTATGAGTAGGAAGAGAGGAAAGTGATTGGTTCTCAGTGAATGTCGGTTTGCTGCATGGGTGTACGATGTCTCTGTGGCTGTTTGATTTGTTTATGGATGGGGCTGTTAGGGAGGTGAATGTAAGAATTTTGGAGAGAGGGGCAAGTATGCAGTCTGTTGTGGATGAAAGGGCTTGGGAAGTGAGTCAGTTGTTCTTTGCTGATGATACAGCACTGTTGGGTGATTCAGGTGAGAAACTGCAGAAGCTGGTGACTGAGTTTGGTAAAGTGTGTGAAAGAAGAAATTTGAAAGTAAATGTGAATAAGAGCAAGGTTATTAGGTTCATTAGGGTTAAGGGACAAATCAGTTAGGAGGTAAGTTTGAGTGGAGAAAAAGTGGAGGAAGTGAAGTGTTTTAGATGTCTGGGAGTGGATTTGGCAGCAGATGGAACCATGGAAGCAGAAGTGAGTCACAGGGTGAGGGAGGGGGCGAAGGTTCAGGGAGCATTTAAGAATGCGTGGAAAGGGAGAACATTATCATGAGAGCAAAAATGGGTATATTTGAAGGAATAGCGGTTCCAACAATGATACGTGGTTGCGAGGCATGGGTTATAGATGAGATTGAGCAGATGAGGGTGGATGTGCTGGAAATGAGATATCTGAGGACAATATGTGGTGTGAGGTGCTTTGATTAAGTAATGAAAGGGTAAGAGAGATGTGTGGTAATAAAAAGAGTGTGGTTGGGAAGGGTGGTGGTGGGAGGGGTGCCATTTCACGTGTGGCAGGGTGGCATCAGGAATGGATGAAGGCAGCATGTATGAATATGTACATGTGCATGTATGTAATGTTGGAAATGAGATGCTTGAGGACAACATATGGTGTGAGGTGGTTTGATCGAGTAAATGATGAAAGGGTAAGAGATATGTGTGGTAATAAAAAGAGTGTGGTTCAGAGAGCAAATGAGGGTGTGTTGAAATGGTTTGGTCACATGGAGAGAATGAGTAAGGAAAGATTGACAAAGAGGATATATGTGCCAGAGGCAGAGGGAACGAGAAGAGGGAGACCAAATTGGAGGTGGGAGGATGGAGGTCAAAGATTTTGAGCGTTCAGTACCTGAACATACAACGTGCAACACAAAACATATAACATTGCTGGAACCACTATTTTTGCTCTCCGAAATAACATTATTGCCTTCCAGCGACAAAGTATAATAAATAGATAATATATATTTTTTTTTTTTTTTTTCAAACTATTCGCCATTTCCCGCATTAGCGAGGTAGCGTTAAGAACAGAGGACTGGGCCTTGAGGGAATACCCTCACCTGGCCCAATTCTCTGTTCCTTCTTTTGGGAAAAAAAAAAAAAAAAAAAAAATGAGAGGGGAGGATTTCCAGCCCCCCGCTCCCTCCCCTTTTAGTCGCCTTCTATGACACGCAAGGAATACGTGGGAAGTATTCTTTCTCCCCTATCCCCAGGGATAATATATGCATACATAAATATATATATAAATATATATATATATATAGTGTACATGTTTCTGTCCATTTCCAAGTGTGCTTATTTCTCCAAGGGTCCTATGAACCAGTGGTCAAGGAAGTTTGTGGGGGGAAAGAATAAATACTGAGGTATTCACCTGCTATTCAGGCAATTAGAAGAACAGTCCCCAGTTTGTCGATGCTGCACTGAGCCATGACACCCAACCATGGACTGTTTCCAGTGTTACACAATCAACTCTGACACACCAGGATAGGTGCAGCTTCTGTTTTAATGTATCAAATAAAATAAAGGTGCTCATGTCTGCCTCCTGGCTCACTGGAACATATATGGACTCAGTGGTGCCAATATATATATATATATTTTTTTTTTTTTTTTTCATACGATTCGCCATTTCCCGCATTTGCGAGGTAGCATTAAGAACAGAGGACTGGGCCTTAGAGGGAAAATCCTCACCTGGCCCCCTTCTCTATATATATATATATATTTTTTTTTTTTTGCTTTGTCGCTGTCTCCCGCGTTTGCGAGGTAGCACAAGGAAACAGACGAAAAAAATGGCCCAACCCACCCCCATACACATGTATATACATACGTCCACACACGCAAATATACATACCTACACAGCTTTCCATGCCCCGATTCAATCCACTGACAGCACGTCAACCCCGGTATACCACATCGCTCCAATTCACTCTATTCCTTGCCCTCCTTTCACCCTCCTGCATGTTCAGGCCCCGATCACACAAAATCTTTTTCACTCCATCTTTCCACCTCCAATTTGGTCTCCCTCTTCTCCTCGTTCCCTCCACCTCCGACACATATGTCCTCTTGGTCAATCTTTCCTCACTCATTCTCTCCATGTGCCCAAACCATTTCAAAACACCCTCTTCTGCTCTCTCAACCACGCTCTTTTTATTTCCACACATCTCTCTTACCCTTACGTTACTTACTCGATCAAACCACCTCACACCACACATTGTCCTCAAACATCTCATTTCCAGCACATCCATCCTCCTGCGCACAACTCTATCCATAGCCCACGCCTCGCAACCATACAACATTGTTGGAACCACTATTCCTTCAAACATCCCCATTTTTGCTTTCCGAGATAATGTTCTTGACTTCCACACATTCTTCAAGGCTCCCAGAATTTTCGCCCCCTCCCCCACCCTATGATCCACTTCCGCTTCCATGGTTCCATCCGCTGCCAGATCCACTCCCAGATATCTAAAACACTTCACTTCCTCCAGTTTTTCTCCATTCAAACTCACCTCCCAATTGACTTGACCCTCAACCCTACTGTACCTAATAACCTTGCTCTTATTCTCATTTACTCTTAACTTTCTTCTTTCACACACTTTACCAAACTCAGTCACCAGCTTCTGCAGTTTCTCACATGAATCAGCAACCAGCGCTGTATCATCAGCGAACAACAACTGACTCACTTCCCAAGCTCTCTCATCCACAACAGACTTCATACTTGCCCCTCTTTCCAAAACTCTTGCATTCACCTCCCTAACAACCCCATCCATAAACAAATTAAACAACCATGGAGACATCACACACCCCTGCCGCAAACCTACATTCACTGAGAACCAATCACTTTCCTTTCTTCCTACACGTACACATGCCTTACATCCTCGATAAAAACTTTTCACTGCTTCTAACAACTTACCTCCCACACCATATATTCTTAATACCTTCCACAGAGCATCTCTATCAACTCTATCATATGCCTTCTCCAGATCCATAAAAGCTACATACAAATCCATTTGCTTTTCTAAGTGTTTCTCACATACATTCTTCAAAGCAAACACCTGATCCACACATCCTCTACCACTTCTGAAACCGCACTGCTCTTCCCCAATCTGATGCTCTGTACATGCCATCACCCTCTCAATCAATACCCTCCCATATAATTTACCAGGAATACTCAACAAACTTATACCTCTGTAATTTGAGCACTCACTCTTATCCCCTTTGCCTTTGTACAATGGCACTATGCACGCATTCCGCCAATCCTCAGGCACCTCACTGTGAGTCATACATACATTAAATAACCTTACCAACCAGTCAACAATACAGTCACCCCCTTTTTTAATAAATTCCACTGCAATACCATCCAAACCTGCTGCCTTGCCGGCTTTCATCTTCCGCAAAGCTTTTACTACCTCTTCTCTGTTTACCAAATCATTTTCCCTAACCCTCTCACTTTGCACACCACCTCGACCAAAACACCCTATATCTGCCACTCTATCATCAAACACATTCGACAAACCTTCAAAATACTCACTCCATCTCCTTCTCACATCACCACTACTTGTTATCACCTCCCCATTTGCGCCCTTCACTGAAGTTCCCATTTGCTCCCTTGTCTTACGCACTTTATTTACCTCCTTCCAGAACATCTTTTTATTCTCCCTAAAATTTAATGATACTCTCTCACCCCAACTCTCATTTGCCCTTTTTTTCACCTCTTGCACCTTTCTCTTGACCTCCTGTCTCTTTCTTTTATACGTCTCCCACTCAACTGCATTTTTTCCCTGCAAAAATCGTCCAAATGCCTCTCTCTTCTCTTTCACTAATACTCTTACTTCTTCATCCCACCACTCACTACCCTTTCTAATCAACCCACCTCCCACTCTTCTCATGCCACAAGCATCTTTTGCGCAATCCATCACTGATTCCCTAAATACATCCCATTCCTCCCCCACTCCCCTTACTTCCATTGTTCTCACCTTTTTCCATTCTGTACTCAGTCTCTCCTGGTACTTCCTCACACAAGTCTCCTTCCCAAGCTCACTTACTCTCACCACCCTCTTCACCCCAACATTCACTCTTCTTTTCTGAAAACCCATACAAATCTTCACCTTAGCCTCCACAAGATAATGATCAGACATCCCTCCAGTTGCACCTCTCAGCACATTAACATCCAAAAGTCTCTCTTTCGCGCGCCTGTCAATTAACACGTAATCCAATAACGCTCTCTGGCCATCTCTCCTACTTACATAAGTATACTTATGTATATCTCGCTTTTTAAACCAGGTATTCCCAATCATCAGTCCTTTTTCAGCACATAAATCTACAAGCTCTTCACCATTTCCATTTACAACACTGAACACCCCATGTATACCAATTATTCCCTCAACTGCCACATTACTCACCTTTGCATTCAAATCACCCATCACTATAACCCGGTCTCATGCATCAAAACCACTAACACACTCATTCAGCTGCTCCCAAAACACTTGCCTCTCATGATCTTTCTTCTCATGCCCAGGTGCATATGCACCAATAATCACCCATCTCTCTCCATCAACTTTCAGTTTTACCCATATTAATCGAGAATTTACTTTCTTACATTCTATCACGTACTCCCACAACTCCTGTTTCAGGAGTACTGCTACTCCTTCCCTTGCTCTTGTCCTCTCACTAACCCCTGACTTTACTCCCAAGACATTCCCAAACCACATTTCCCCTTCACCCTTGAGCTTCGTTTCACTCAGAGCCAAAACATCCAGGTTCCTTTCCTCAAACATACTACCTATCTCTCCTTTTTTCACATCTTGGTTACATCCACACACATTTATGCACCCCAATCTGAGCCTTCGAGGAGTATGAGCACTCCCCGCGTGACTCCTTCTTCTGTTTCCCATTTTAGAAAGTTAAAAAAAAATACAAGGAGGGGAGGATTTCTGGCCCCCCGCTCCCGTCCCCTCTATATATATATATATATATATATATATATATAGAGGAGGGGGGGAGGAATGGGATGTATTTAGGGAATCAGTGATGGATTGCGCAAAAGATGCTTGTGGCATGAGAAGAGTGGGAGGTGGGTTGATTAGAAAGGGTAGTGAGTGGTGGGATGAAGAAGTAAGAGTATTAGTGAAAGAGAAGAGAGAGGCATTTGGACGATTTTTGCAGGGAAAAAATGCAATTGAGTGGGAGATGTATAAAAGAAAGAGACAGGAGGTCAAGAGAAAGGTGCAAGAGGTGAAAAAAAGGGCAAATGAGAGTTGGGGTGAGAGAGTATCATTAAATTTTAGGGAGAATAAAAAGATGTTCTGGAAGGAGGTAAATAAAGTGCGTAAGACAAGGGAGCAAATGGGAACTTCAGTGAAGGGCGCAAATGGGGAGGTGATAACAAGTAGTGGTGATGTGAGAAGGAGATGGAGTGAGTATTTTGAAGGTTTGTTGAATGTGTTTGATGATAGAGTGGCAGATATAGGGTGTTTTGGTCGAGGTGGTGTGCAAAGTGAGAGGGTTAGGGAAAATGATTTGGTAAACAGAGAAGAGGTAGTGAAAGCTTTGCGGAAGATGAAAGCCGGCAAGGCAGCAGGTTTGGATGGTATTGCAGTGGAATTTATTAAAAAAGGGGGTGACTGTATTGTTGACTGGTTGGTAAGGTTATTTAATGTATGTATGACTCATGGTGAGGTGCCTGAGGATTGGCGGAATGCGTGCATAGTGCCATTGTACAAAGGCAAAGGGGATAAGAGTGAGTGCTCAAATTACAGAGGTATAAGTTTGTTGAGTATTCCTGGTAAATTATATGGGAGGGTATTGATTGAGAGGGTGAAGGCATGTACAGAGCATCAGATTGGGGAAGAGCAGTGTGGTTTCAGAAGTGGTAGAGGATGTGTGGATCAGGTGTTTTCTTTGAAGAATGTATGTGAGAAATACTTAGAAAAGCAAATGGATTTGTTTGTAGCATTTATGGATCTGGAGAAGGCATATGATAGAGTTGATAGAGATGCTCTGTGGAAGGTATTAAGAATATATGGTGTGGGAGGAAAGTTGTTAGAAGCAGTGAAAAGTTTTTATCGAGGATGTAAGGCATGTGTACGTGTAGGAAGAGAGGAAAGTGATTGGTTCTCAGTGAATGTAGGTTTGCGGCAGGGGTGTGTGATGTCTCCATGGTTGTTTAATTTGTTTATGGATGGGGTTGTTAGGGAGGTAAATGCAAGAGTTTTGGAAAGAGGGGCAAGTATGAAGTCTGTTGGGGATGAGAGAGCTTGGGAAGTGAGTCAGTTGTTGTTCGATGATGATACAGCGCTGGTGGCTGATTCATGTGAGAAACTGCAGAAGCTGGTGACTGAGTTTGGTAAAGTGTGTGGAAGAAGAAAGTTAAGAGTAAATGTGAATAAGAGCAAGGTTATTAGGTACAGTAGGGTTGAGGGTCAAGTCAATTGGGAGGTGAGTTTGAATGGAGAAAAACTGGAGGAAGTGAAGTGTTTTAGATATCTGGGAGTGGATCTGGCAGCGGATGGAACCATGGAAGGGGAAGTGGATCATAGGGTGGGGGAGGGGGCGAAAATTCTGGGGGCCTTGAAGAATGTGTGGAAGTCGAGAACATTATCTCGGAAAGCAAAAATGGGTATGTTTGAAGGAATAGTGGTTCCAACAATGTTGTATGGTTGCGAGGCGTGGGCTATGGATAGAGTTGTGCGCAGGAGGATGGATGTGCTGGAAATGAGATGTTTGAGGACAATGTGTGGTGTGAGGTGGTTTGATCGAGTGAGTAACGTAAGGGTAAGAGAGATGTGTGGAAATAAAAAGAGCGTGGTTGAGAGAGCAGAAGAGGGTGTTTTGAAGTGGTTTGGGCACATGGAGAGAATGAGTGAGGAAAGATTGACCAAGAGGATATATGTGTCGGAGGTGGAGGGAACGAGGAGAAGAGGGAGACCAAATTGGAGGTGGAAAGATGGAGTGAAAAAGATTTTGTGTGATCGGGGCCTGAACATGCAGGAGGGTGAAAGGAGGGCAAGGAATAGAGTGAATTGGAGCGATGTGGTATACCGGGGTTGACGTGCTGTCAGTGGATTGAATCAAGGCATGTGAAGCGTCTGGGGAAAACCATGGAAAGCTGTGTAGGTATGTATATTTGCGTGTGTGGACGTATGTATATACATGTGTATGGGGGGGGGGTTGGGCCATTTCTTTCGTCTGTTTCCTTGCGCTACCTCGCAAACGCGGGAGACAGCGACAAAGTATAAAAAAAAAAAAAATATATATATATATATATATATATATATATATATATATATATATATATATTTTTTTTCATACAATTCGCCATTTCCCGCATTTGCGAGGTAGCGTTAAGAACAGAGGACTGGGCCTTAGAGGGAAAATCCTCACCTGGCCCCCTTCTCTGTTCCTTCTTTTGGAAAATTAAAAAAAAACGAGAGGGGAGGATTTCCAGCCACCTGCTCCCTCCCGTTTTAGTCGCCTTCTACGACACGCAGGGAATACGTGGGAAGTATTCTTTCTCCCCTATTAAAAAAGGTGGTGACTGTATTGTTGACTGGTTGGTAAGGTTATTTAATGTATGTATGACTCATGGTGAGGTGCCTGAGGATTGGCGGAATGCGTGCATAGTGCCATTGTACAAAGGCAAAGGGGATAAGAGTGAGTGCTCAAATTACAGAGGTATAAGTTTGTTGAGTATTCCTGGTAAATTATATGGGAGGGTATTGATTGAGAGGGTGAAGGCATGTACAGAGCATCAGATTGGGGAAGAGCAGTGTGGTTTCAGAAGTGGTAGAGGATGTGTGGATCAGGTGTTTGCTTTGAAGAATGTATGTGAGAAATACTTAGAAAAGCAAATGGATTTGTATGTAGCATTTATGGATCTGGAGAAGGCATATGATAGAGTTGATAGAGATGCTCTGTGGAAGGTATTAAGAATATATGGTGTGGGAGGAAAGTTGGTAGAAGCAGTGAAAAGTTTTTATCGAGGATGTAAGGCATGTGTACGTGTAGGAAGAGAGGAAAGTGATTGGTTCTCAGTGAATGTAGGTTTGCGGCAGGGGTTTGTGATGTCTCCATGGTTGTTTAATTTGTTTATGGATGGGGTTGTTAGGGAGGTAAATGCAAGAGTTTTGGAAAGAGGGGCAAGTATGAAGTCTGTTGGGGATGAGAGAGCTTGGGAAGTGAGTCAGTTGTTGTTCGCTGATGATACAGCGCTGGTGGCTGATTCATGTGAGAAACTGCAGAAGCTGGTGACTGAGTTTGGTAAAGTGTGTGGAAGAAGAAAGTTAAGAGTAAATGTGAATAAGAGCAAGGTTATTAGGTACAGTAGGGTTGAGGGTCAAGTCAATTGGGAGGTGAGTTTGAATGGAGAAAAACTGGAGGAAGTGAAGTGTTTTAGATATCTGGGAGTGGATCTGGCAGCGGATGGAACCATGGAAGCGGAAGTGGATCATAGGGTGGGGGAGGGGGCGAAAATTCTGGGGGCCTTGAAGAATGTGTGGAAGTCGAGAACATTATCTCGGAAAGCAAAAATGGGTATGTTTGAAGGAATAGTGGTTCCAACAATGTTGTATGGTTGCGAGGTGTGGGCTATGGATAGAGTTGTGTGCAGGAGGATGGATGTGCTGGAAATGAGATGTTTGAGGACAATGTGTGGTGTGAGGTGGTTTGATCGAGTAAGTAACGTAAGGGTGAGAGAGATGTGTGGAAATAAAAAGAGCGTGGTTGAGAGAGCAGAAGAGGGTGTTTTGAAATGGTTTAGGCACATGGAGAGAATGAGTGAGGAAAGATTGACCAAGAGGATATATGTGTCGGAGGTGGAGGGAACGAGGAGAAGAGGGAGACCAAATTGGAGGTGGAAAGATGGAGTGAAAAAGATTTTGTGTGATCGGGGCCTGAACATGCAGGAGTGTGAAAGGAGGGCAAGGAATAGAGTGAATTGGAGCGATGTGGTATACCGGGGTTGACGTGCTGTCAGTGGATTGAATCGGGGCATGTGAAGCGTCTGGGGTAAACCATGGAAAGCTGTGTAGGTATGTATATTTGCATGTGTGGACGTATGTATATACAGGTGTATGGGGGGGGTTGGGCCATTTCTTTCGTCTGTTTCCTTGCGCTACCTCGCAAACGCGGGAGACAGCGACAAAGTATAATAATATAAATAAAATAATATATATATATATATATATATATATATAGGGTGGATCATAGGGTGGGGGAGGGGGCGAAAATTCTGGGAGCCTTGAAGAATGTGTGGAGGTCGAGAACGTTGTCTCGGAAAGCAGGGGTGGGTGTGTTTGAAGGAATAGTGGTTCCAACAATGTTGTATGGTTGCGAGGCGTGGACTATGGATAGACTTGTGCGCAGGAGGATGGATGTGCTGGAAATGAGATGTTTAAGGACAATGTGTGGTGTGAGGTGGTTTGATCGAGTAAGTAACGTAAGGGTAAGAGAGATGTGTGGAAAGAAAAAGAGCGTGGTTGAGAGAGCAGAAGAGGGTGTTTTGAAATGGTTTGGTCACATGGAGAGAATGAGTGAGGAAAGATTGACCAAGAGGATATATGTGTCGGAGGTGGAGGGAACGAGGAGAAGAGGGAGACCAAATTGGAGGTGGAAAGATGGAGTGAAAAAGATTTTGTGTGATCGGGGCCTGAACATGCAGGAGGGTGAAAGGAGGGCAAAGAATAGAGTGAATTGGAGCGATGTGGTATACCGGGGTTGACGTGCTGTCAGTGGATTGAATCAAGGCATGTGTATGGGGGTGGGTTGGGCCATTTCTTTCGTCTGTTTCCTTGCTCTACCTCGCAAACGCGGGAGGCAGTGACAAAGCAAAAAAAAAAAAAAAAAATATATGTATATATATATATAGAGTTGATAGAGATGCTCTGTGGAAGGTATTAAGAATATATGGTGTGGGAGGAAAGTTGTTAGAAGCAGTGAAAAGTTTTTATCGAGGATGTAAGGCATGTGTACGTGTAGGAAGAGAGGAAAGTGATTGGTTCTCAGTGAATGTAGGTTTGCGGCAGGGGTGTGTGATGTCTCCTTGGTTGTTTAATTTGTTTATGGATGGGGTTGTTAGGGAGGTAAATGCAAGAGTTTTGGAAAGAGGGGCAAGTATGAAGTCTGTTGGGGATGAGAGAGCTTGGGAAGTGAGTCAGTTGTTGTTCGCTGATGATACAGCGCTGGTGGCTGATTCATGTGAGAAACTGCAGAAGCTGGTGACTGAGTTTGGAAAAGTGTGTGGAAGAAGAAAGTTAAGAGTAAATGTGAATAGGAGCAAGGTTATTAGGTACAGTAGGGTTGAGGGTCAAGTCAATTGGGAGGTGAGTTTGAATGGAGAAAAACTGGAGGAAGTGAAGTGTTTTAGATATCTGGGAGTGGATCTGGCAGCGGATGGAACCATGGAAGCGGAAGTGGATCATAGGGTGGGGGAGGGGGCGAAAATCCTGGGGGCCTTGAAGAATGTGTGGAAGTCGAGAACATTATCTCGGAAAGCAAAAATGGGTCTGTTTGAAGGAATAGTGGTTCCAACAATGTTGTATGGTTGTGAGGTGTGGGCTATGGATAGAGTTGTGCGCAGGAGGATGGATGTGCTGGAAATGAGATGTTTGAGGACAATGTGTGGTGTGAGGTGGTTTGATCGAGTGAGTAACGTAAGGGTAAGAGAGATGTGTGGAAATAAAAAGAGCGTGGTTGAGAGAGCAGAAGAGGGTGTTTTGAAGTGGTTTGGGCACATGGAGAGGATGAGTGAGGAAAGATTGACCAAGAGGATATATGTGTCGGAGGTGGAGGGAACAAGGAGAAGAGGGAGACGAAATTGGAGGTGGAAAGATGGAGTGAAAAAGATTTTGTGTGATCGGGGCCTGAGCATGCAGGAGGGTGAAAGGAGGGCAAGGAATAGAGTGAATTGGAGCGATGTGGTATACCGGGGTTGACGTGCTGTCAGTGGATTGAAGCAGGGCATGTGAAGCGTCTGGGGTAAACCATGGAAAGCTGTGTAGGTATGTATATTTGCGTGTGTGGACGTATGTATATACATGTGTATGGGGGGGGGGTTGGGCCATTTCTTTCGTCTGTTTCCTTGCGCTACCTCGCAAACGCGGGAGACAGCGACAAAGTATAATAAAAAAAAAAAAAAAAAAAAAAAAAAATATATATATATATATATATATATATATATATATATATATATATATTTTTTTTTTTTATACTTTGTCGCTTTCTCCCGCGTTTGCAAGGTAGCGCAAGGAAACAGACGAAAGAAATGGCCCAACCCCCCCCACCCATACACATGTATATATATACGTCCACACACGCAAATATACATACCTACACAGCCTTCCATGGTTTACCCCAGACGCTTCACATGCCTTGATTCAATCCACTGACAGCACGTCAACCCCGGTATACCACATCGCTCCAATTCACTCTATTCCTTGCCCTCCTTTCACCCTCCTGCATGTTCAGGCCCCGATCACACAAAATCTTTTTCACTCCATCTTTCCACCTCCAATTTGGTCTCCCTCTTCTCCTTGCTCCCTCCACCTCCGACACATATATCCTCTTGGTCAATCTTTCCTCACTCGTCCTCTCCATGTGCCCAAACCACTTCAAAACACCCTCTTCTGCTCTCTCAACCACGCTCTTTTTATTTCCACACATCTCTCTTACCCTTACGTTACTTACTCGATCAAACCACCTCACACCACACATTGTCCTCAAACATCTCATTTCCAGCACATCCATCCTCCTGCGCACAACTCTATCCATAGCCCACGCCTCGCAACCATACAACATTGTTGGAACCACTATTCCTTCAAACATACCCATTTTTGCTTTCCGAGATAATGTTCTCGACTTCCACACATTCTTCAAGGCCCCCAGAATTTTCGCCCCCTCCCCCACCCTATGATCCACTTCCGCTTCCATGGTTCCATCCGCTGCCAGATCCACTCCCAGATATCTAAAACACTTTCCTCTCTTCCCACATGTACACATGCCTTACATCTTCGATAAAAACTTTTCACTGCTTCTAACAACTTGCCTCCCACACCATATATTCTTAATGCCTTCCACAGAGCATCTCTATCAACTCTATCACATGCCTTCTCCAGGTCCATAAATGCTACATACAAATCCATTTGCTTTTCTAAGTATTTCTCACATACATTCTTCAAAGCAAACACCTGATCCACACATCCTCTACCACTTCTGAAACCACACTGCTCTTCCCCAATCTCATGCTCTGTACATGCCTTCACCCTCTCAATCAATACCCTCCCATATAATTTACCAATAATACTCAACAAACTTATACCTCTGTAATTTGAGCACTCACTCTTATCCCCTTTGCCTTTGTACAATGGCACTATGCACGCATTCTGCCAATCCTCAGGCACCTCACCATCAGTCATACATTCATTGAATAACCTTACCAACTAGTCAATAATACAGTCACCCCCTTTTTTAATAAATTCCACTGCAATACCATCCAAACCTGCTGCCTTGCTGGCTTTCATCTTCCGCAAAGCTTTTACTACCTCTTCTCTGTTTACCAAATCATTTTCCCTAACCCTCTCACTTTGCACACCACCTCGACCAAAACACCCTATATCTGCCACTCTGTCATTAAACACATTCAACAAACCTTCAAAATGCTCACTCCATCTCCTTCTCACATCACCAATACTTGTTATCACCTCCCCTTTTGCGCCCTTCACTGAATTTCCCATTTGCTCCCTTGTCTTACGCACTTTATTTACCTCCTTCCAGAACATCTTTTTATTCTCCCTAAAATTTAATGATACTCTCTCACCCCAACTCTCATTTGCCCTTTTTTTCACCTCTTGCACCTTTCTCTTGACCTCCTGTCTCTTTCTTTTATACATCTCCCACTCAATTGCATTTTTTCCCTGCAAAAATCGTTCAAATGCCTCTCTCTTCTCTTTCACTAATAATCTTACTTCTTCATCCCACCACTCACTACCCTTTCTAATCAACCCACCTTCCACTCTTCTCATGCCACAAGCATCTTGTGCGCAATCCATCACTGATTCCCTAAATACATCCCATTCCTCCCCCACTCCCCTTACTTCCATTGTTCTCACCTTTTTCCATTCTGTACTCAGTCTCTCCTGGTACTTCCTCACACAAGTCTCCTTCCCAAGCTCACTTACTCTCACCACCTTCTTCACCCCAACATTCACTCTTCTTTTCTGAAAACCCATACAAATCTTCACCTTAGCCTCCACAAGATAATGGTCAGACATCCCTCCAGTTGCACCTCTCAGCATATTAACATCCAAAAGTCTCTCTTTCGCGCGCCTGTCAATTAACACGTAATCCAATAACGCTCTCTGGCCATCTCTCCTAATTACGTATACTTATGTATATCTCGCTTTTTAAACCAGTTTTTCCCAATCACCAGTCCTTTTTCCGCACATAAATCTAAAAGCTCTTCACCATTTCCATTTACAACACTGAACACCCCATGTATACCAATTATTCCCTCAACTGCCACATTACTCATATATATATATATACTTTGTCGCTGTCTCCCGCGTTTGCGAGGTAGCGCAAGAAAACAGACGAAAGAAATGGCCCAACCCACCCCCATACACATGTATCTACATACACGTCCACACACGCAAATATACATACCTATACATCTCATGTACACATATATATACACACACAGACACATACATATATCCCCATGCACAGAATTCACACTGTCTGCCTTTATTCATTCCCATCGCCACCTCGCCACACATGGAATACCATCCCCCTCCCCCCTCATGTGTGCGAGGTAGCGCTAGGAAAAGACAGCAAAGGCCCCATTCGTTCACACTCAGTCTCTAGCTGTCATGCAATAATGCCCGAAACCACAGCTCCCTTTCCACATCCAGGCCCCACACAACTATCCATGGTTTACCCCAGACGCTTCACATGCCCTGATTCAATCCACTGATAGCAAGTCAACACCAGTATACCACATCGATCCAATTCACTCTATTCCTTGCACGCCTTTCACCCTCCTGCATGTTCAGGCCCCGATCACTCAAAGTTTTTTTCACTCCATCTTTCCACCTCCAATTTCGTGTCCCACTTTTCCTCGTGCCCACCACCTCCGACACATATATCCTCTTGGTCAATCTTTCCTCACTCATTCTCTCCATGTGCCCAAACCATTTCAAAACACCCTCTTCTGCTCTCTCAACCACGCTCTTTTTATTTCCACACATCTCTCTTACCCTTACATTATTTACTCGATCAAACCACCTCACACCACACATTGTTCTCAAACATCTCATTCCCAGCACATCCACCCTCCTGCGCACAACTCTATCCATAGCCCACGCCTCGCAACCATACAATATTGTTGGAACCACTATTCCTTCAAACATACCAATTTTTGCTTTCCGAGATAATGTTCTCGACTTCCAAACATTCTTCAAGGCTCCCAGGATTTTCGCCCCCTCCCCCACCCTATGATTCACTTCCGCTTCCATGGTTCCATCCACTGCCAGATCCTTTCCCAGATATCTAAAACACTTTACTTCCTCCAGTTTTTCTCCATTCAAACTTACCTCCCAATTGACTTGACCCTCAACCCTACTGTACCTAATAACCTTGCTCTTATTCACATTTACTCTTAACTTTTTTCTTTCACACACTTTACCAAACTCAGTCACCAGCTTCTGCAGTTTCTCACATGAATCAGCCACCAGCGCTGTATCATCAGCGAACAACAAGTGACTCACTTCCCGAGCTCTCTCATCCACAACAGACTTCATACTTGCCCCTCTTTCCAAAACTCTTGCATTCACCTCCCTAACAACCCCATCCATAAACAAATTAAACAGCCATGGAGACATGACACACCCCTGCCGCAAACCTACATTCACTGAGAACGAATCACTTTCCTCTCCTCCTACACGTACACATGCCTTACATCCTCGACAAAAACTTTTTACTGCTTCTAGCAAATTGCCTCCTACACCATATATTCTTAATACCTTCCACAGAGCATCTCTATCAACTCTATCATATGCCTTCTCCAGATCCATAAACGCTACATACAAATCCATTTGCTTTTCTAAGTATTTCTCACATACATTCTTCAAAGCAAACACCTGATCCACACATCCTCTACCACTTCTGAAACCACACTGCTCTTCCCCAATCTGATGCTCTGTACATGCCTTCACCCTCTCAATCAATACCCTCCCATATAATTTCCCAGGAATACTCAACTAACTTATATCTCTGTAATTTGAGCACTCACTCATATCCCCTTTGCCTTTGTACAATGGCACTATGCACGCATTCTGCCAATCCTCAGGCACCTCACCATGAGTCATACATACATTAGATAACCTTAGCAACCAGTCAACAATACAGTCACCCCCTTTTTTAATAGATTCCACTGCAATACCATCCAAACCTGCTGCCTTGCCGGCTTTCATCTTCCGCAAAGCTTTTACTACCTCTTCTCTGTTTACCAAATCATTTTCCCTAACCCTCTCACTTTGCACACCACCTCGACCAAAGCACCCTGTATCTGCCACTATAACATCAAACACATTTAACAAACCTTCAAGATACTCACTCCATCTCCTTCTCACGTCACCACTACTTGTTATCACCTCCCCATTAGCCCCCTTCACTGAAGTTCCCATTTGCTCCCTTGTCTTATGCACTTTATTTACCTCCCTCTAGAACATCTTTTTTTTCTCCCTAAAATTTACTGATAGTCTTTCACCCCAACTCTCATTTGCCCTCTTTTTCACCTCTTGCACCTTTCTCTTGACCTCCTGTCTCTTTCTTTTATACATCTCCCACTCAATTGCATTTTTTCCCTGCAAAAATCGTCCAAATGCCTCTGTCTTCTCTTTCACTAATATTCTTACTTCTTCAACCCACCACTCACTACCCTTTCTAATCAACTATCCCTGGGGATAGGGGAGAAAGAATACTTCCCTCGTATACCCTGCATGTCGTAGAAGGCGACCAAAAGGGAAGGGAGTGGGTTGCTCAAAATCCTCCCCTCTTGTTTTTTTTTTTTTTCCCCCAAAGAAGTAACAGAGAAGGGGGCCAGATAAGGATATTCCCTCAAAGGCCCAGTCCTCTGTTCTTAACACTACCTCGCTAATGCGGGAAATGGCGAATAGTATGAAAGAAATATATATATATATATATATATATATATATATATATATATATATATCTAGTGACGGGTGATTTGAATGCAAAGGTGAGTAACATGGCAGTTGAGGGAAGAATTGGTATACATGGGGTGTTCAGTGTTGTAAATGGAAATGGTGAAGAGCTTGTAGATTTATGTGCTGAAAAAGGACTGGTGTTTGGGAATACCTGGTTTAAAAAGTGAGATATACATAAGTATACGTATGTAAGTAGGAGCGATGGCCAGAGAGCGTTATTGGATTACGTGTTAATTGACAGGCGCACGAAAGAGAGACTTTTGGATGTTAATGTGCTGAGAGGTGCAACTGGAGGGATGTCTGATCATTATCTTGTGGAGGCTATGGTGAAGATTTGTATGGGTTTTCAGAAAAGAAGAGTGAATGTTGGGGTGAAGAGGGTGGTGAGAGTAAGTGAGCTTGGGAATGAGACTTGTGTGAGGAAGTACCAGGAGAGACTGAGTACAGAATGGAAAAAGGTGAGAATAATGGAAGTAAGGGGAGTGGGGGAGGAATGGGATGTATTTAGGGAATCAGTGATGGATTGCGCAAAAGATGCTTGTGGCATAAGAAGTGTGGGAGGTGGGTTGATTAGAAAGGGTAGTGAGTGGTGGGATGAAGAAGTAAGATTATTAGTGAAAGAGAAGAGAGAGGCATTTGGACGATTTTTGCAGGGAAAAAATGCAATTGAGTGGGAGATGTATAAAAGAAAGAGAGAGGAGGTCAAGAGAAAGGTGCAAGAGGTTAAAAAGAGGGCAAATGAGAGTTGGGGTGAGAGAGTATCATTAAATTTTAGGGAGAATAAAAAGATGTTCTGGAAGGAGGTAAATAAAGTGCGTAAGACAAGGGAGCAAATGGGAACTTCAGTGAAGGGCGCAAAAGGGGAAGTGATAACAAGTAGTGGTGATGTGAGAAGGAGATGGAGTGAGTATTTTGAAGGTTTGTTGACTGTATTTGATGATAGAGTGGCAGATATAGGGTGTTTTGGTCGAGGTGGTGTGCAAAGTGAGAGGGTTAGGGAAAATGATTTGGTAAACAGAGAAGAGTTAGTAAAAGCTTTGCGGAAGATGAAAGCCGGCAAGGCAACAGGTTTGGATGGTATTGCAGTGGAATTTATTAAAAAAGGGGGTGACTGTATTATTGACTGGTTGATAAGGTTATTTAATGTATGTATGACTCATGGTGAGGTGCCTGAGGATTGGCGGAATGCGTGCATAGTGCCATTGTACAAAGGCAAAGGGGATAAGAGTGAGTGCTCAAATTACAGAGGTATAAGTTTGTTGAGTATTCCTGGTGAATTATATGGGAGGGTATTGATTGAGAGGGTGAAGGCATGTACAGAGCATCAGATTGGGGAGGAGCAGTGTGGTTTCAGAAGTGGTAGAGGATGTGTGGATCAGGTGTTTGCTGTGAAGAATGTATGTAAGAAATACTTAGAAAAGCAAATGGATTTGTATGTAGCATTTTTAGGGAGAATAAAAAGATGTTCTGGAAGGAGGTAAATAAAGTGCGTAAGACAAGGGAGCAAATGGGAACTTCAGTGAAGGGCGCAAATGGGGAGGTGATAACAAGTAGTGGTGATGTGAGAAGGAGATGGAGTGAGTGTTTTGAAGGTTTGTTGAATGTGTTTGATGATAGAGTGGCAGATATAGGGTGTTTTGGTTGAGGTGGTGTGCAAAGTGAGAGGGTTAGGGAAAATGATTTGGTAAACAGAGAAGAGGTAGTAAAAGCTTTGCGGAAGATGAAAGCCGGCAAGGCAGCGGGTTTGGATGGTATTGCTGTGGAATTTATTAAATAAGGGGGTGACTGTATTGTTGACTGGTTGGTAAGGTTATTTAATGTATGTATGACTCATGGTGAGGTGCCTGAGGATTGGCAGAATGCGTGCATAGTGCCATTGTACAAAGGCAAAGGGGATAAGAGTGAGTGCTCAAATTACAGAGGTGTAAGTTTGTTGAGTATTCCTGGTAAATTGTATGGGAGGGTATTGATTGAGAGGGTGAAAGCATGTACAGAGCATCAGATTGGGGAAGAGCAGTGTGGTTTCAGAAGTGGTAGAGGATGTGTGGATCAGGTGTTTGCTTTGAAGAATGTATGTGAGAAATACTTAGAAAAGCAAATGGATTTGTATGTAGCATTTATGGATCTGGATAAGGCATATGATAGAGTTGATAGAGATGCTGTGTGGAAGGTATTAAGAATATATGGTGTGGGAGGCAAGTTGTTAGAAGCAGTGAAAAGTTTTTATCGAGGATGTAAGGGATGTGTACGTGTAGGAAGAGAGGAAAGTGATTGGTTCTCAGTGAATGTAGGTTTGCGGCAGGGGTGTGTGATGTCTCCATGGCTGTTTAATTTGTTTATGGATGGGGTTGTTAGGGAGGTGAATGCAAGAATTTTGGAAAGAGGGGCAAGTATGAAGTCTGTTGTGGATGAGAGAGCTTGGGAAGTGAGTCAGTTGTTGTTCGCTGATGATACATCGCTGGTGGCTGATTCATGTGAGAAACTGCAGAAGCTGGTGACTGAGTTTGGTAAAGTGTGTGAAAGAAGAAAGTTAAGAGTAAATGTGAATAAGAGCAAGGTTATTAGGTACAGTAGGGTTGAGGGTCAAGTCAATTGGGAGGTAAGTTTGAATGGAGAAAAACTGGAGGAAGTGAAGTGTTTTAGATATCTGGGAGTGGATCTGGCAGCAGATGGAACCATGGAAGCGGAAGTGGATCATAGGGTGGGGGAGGGGGCGAAAATCCTGGGAGCCTTGAAGAATGTGTGGAAGTCGAGAACATTATCTCGGAAAGCAAAAATGGGTATGTTTGAAGGAATAGTGGTTCCAACAATGTTGTATGGTTGCGAGGCTTGGGCTATGGATAGAGTTGTGCGCAGGAGGGTGGATGTGCTGGAAATGAGATGCTTGAGGACAATGTGTGGTGTGAGGTGGTTTGATCGAGTAAGTAACGTAAGGGTAAGAGAGATGTGTGGAAATAAAAAGAGTGTGGTTGAGAGAGCAGAAGAGGGTGTTTTGAAATGGTTTGGGCACATGGAGAGAATGAGTGATGAAAGATTGACCAAGAGGATATATGTGTCGGAGGTGGAGGGAACGAGGAGAAGTGGGAGACCAAATTGGAGGTGGAAAGATGAAGTGAAAAGGATTTTGAGTGATCGGGGCCTGAACATGCAGGAGGGTGAAAGGCGTGGAAGGAATAGAGTGAATTGGATCGATGTGGTATACTGGGGTTGACGTGCTGTCAGTGGATTGAATCAGGGCATGTGAAGTGTCTGGGGTAAACCATGGAAAGTTGTGTGGGGCCTTGATGTGGAAAGGGAGCTGTGGTTTCGGGCATCATTGCATGACAGTTAGAGACTGAGTGTGAACGAATGGGGCCTTTGTTGTCTTTTCCTAGCGCTACCTCGCACATATGAGGGGGGAGGGGGATGGTATTCCATGTGTGGCGAGGTGGCGATGGGAATGAAAAAAGGCAAACAGTGTGAATTGTGTGCATGGGTATATATGTATGTGTCTGTGTATGTACATTGAGATGTATAGGTATGTATATTTGCGTGTGTGTATATACATGTGTATGGGGGTGGGTTGGGCCATTTCTTTCGTCTGTTTCCTTGCGCTACCTCGCAAATGCGGGAGACAGCGACAAAGCAAAATAATAATAAAAATGATAATAATCAGTTGATATGTAATCTAATAAGTCCCTTTGACTCAGTGCAGTTTGCTGATGATTATGTCAAAAGTATACATGTAACAATTAACATTTTGGTGGGTCTTGATGCCTGTTGGAGATTTATGATTTCTAACAAGTGCTTGAAGGCTGAGGGATTAGTAGCTCAAGAGTCAGGTTTTGGTTTGGTTTTATCTAGGTCATGGACAGCTTCCACCAATGAGAAAGGTGTGACTTCTCAGCTGTTGTGGTTTAATAGATTTTCTGAAACAGCTTTAAAAAACTTTTGGGATTTAGAATCTGTTGATATTTATTCAAAGGAAGCCATTTCTAATGATTTTCCTTCTAATCCTGCTCTGAAAAAGTTTTCTGAGACTGTAGAGTTTAGTGATGGTAGATAGGAAGTTGCTCTACCTTGGAAATCTAATGCTGCTAAAAGTAATCCACAGAATAATGAAAAACTTGTTAGAAAGATATTAGTGGGATTAGATCATAGATTTTAGAAGAATGCTAAGGTGAAGGAGGAGTATGATGCTGTACTGAAGGGTTATGAACAGGAGGGAATAACTGAAGAAGTTCCTTCATTGAGATGGTCAACTTGTACTCTACATACTACCTTCCTCATTGCCGTGTTGTCCAGGAAAGCAGCACCTCTACCAAAGTTAGGCCAGTTTTTTATGCTTCTGCACTTGGCTATAATGGCATTTCTTTGAATTGCTGTCTAGAATCTGGTTCTTCCCTCAACCTGTTCTTGTAGTTCTTCTAAGGTTTAGTAGGTGGAAGGTTGCATTGACAGGGGACATAACAAAAGCATTTCTTCAGATTAAAGTTTGGAAAGAGGACCAAGATGCTCACAGAGTTTTTGGAAGAGTGAAGATAGTGTTTGTTCTATGAGATTTGCTTGGGTCCCCTTTAGAAACAAGAGTAGTCCCTTTCTTTTGAATGCAACTATTAAATATCATCTTAAAACATTTCTTAGTTCTAAAGAAGAATTAACTGATAATCTCCATGTTGATGATTGGTTGTCAGGAACTGATAGTGCTGATGAGGGTTATGCTAAGTTTAATGATGCAAGTTCAGTTTTGGCTAAGGCTGGTATGTCACTCTCATTGGAGTTCAAATTGCAAAACCTTAACTGGCAAATTCTATGAGAATTTAGAACTTGTTGTGCATGAAGCTGTAAAGATCCTTGGTATGTAGTGGTGCTTGGCTCTTGACTGTTTTTCATTTGCTTGTCTAGAAATAGGGACTCGTCAAGAACTTGCACGTACAAAAAGAGCTGTTCTCAGGGTCATTGCTAGATTTTTTTTGATCCTCTTGGTCTCATTAGTCCTTTTGCTATGTCTGCTAAAATTCTCTTTCAAGATGTTTGGAGACTTGGTCTTGCTTGGGATGAGACATTGCCAGAAGAATTACTTCTTAGATTTTAGAAGTGGGTAAAGGGTATCAAAGTTCTTGTCATGAAAAATTCAGTGTTGTTACTTTCCTATTTTTTCATGGAAGTTGCTGACTGCCATAGAACTTCATGCTTCTGGTGATTCCTTTGAGAAAGGGTATGGTGCCTGATATACATGAGAATTCCCTCTAAAGATGGTTCTTTTAAGGTGTCTCCTACTGTGTCCAGAGGAAGGGTATATCTAATCAAAAGAATTTCATTTCCTAGATTGGAACTGCTTGGTGCTTTACTCTGTGTAAAACTGTCTGTGTTTGTAAGGTCTGCCCTTTGCTTGGCTGAAGGTGTACACTGGTATTGTTGGACAGACTCTAAAGTGTTTGTCAAAATAAAGGGAGATCCCAGTAGGTGGAAATTGTTTGTGGCAAATACAGTTACTGAAATTCAGAGGCTTACATCACCTAGTCACTGGCATCAGTGTCCTGGGAAGGACAGTCCTGTAGGTCTTATTTCTAGATGTGAATGTACTGAACATATTGTATCATGTAATCTGTGGCTGAATGGTCCAGCATGGCTGTCTAATTCCTTGACACCCATGCAGCAAGATGAGGTTACATTGCCCATTAATGAAGAGTATTGCCGTATTGCTGTGAAAGTAGAGAAGTTGCTTTTGTGTCTGTGGATCCCTCACCTGTAATGATTGAAATTGCTAGATGGGGTAATTTCTTTAAAGTTTTTCATATTGTTGCTTGGGTAATGAGATTTATCAATCATTGTAGACCTCATTCTGTCAGTTGTTCTGGTCCCTTATCATATTATGAATTAGACAAAGCTAAGTTGTTTTATTATGTTCTTAGATGAAATTATTCTTGTGAGATCATTGCTTTGACACAAGGTAAGCCACTTCATAAAGGTTCTTCTTTAAGTATGCCTGATCCAATTTTAGGTGATGATGGCCTCTTGAGAATGAAAGGTTGGTTAGAATTTAACGATATCAGTTATGAGGGCAAGCATCCAATTATAATTCCTTCAGGTCATGTAGCAAAACTTCTTGTTTGTTTTCAACATGGTTTTCTTACACATGCTGGTATTTCTACTCTCATGTCCACTTTGAGAAGTGATTGTGGGCCTAAGGAAGCTTGCTAAAACTGTGCAGAGAGTGTATAGCTTGTTGGAGACATGATTTTAGAGCAAGCATTCTGCAAGTAGCTTCCCTTCCAGGACTGAGACTCAACTCTGCCCCACCTTTCACTGTAACAGGTCTAGACTATGCAGGGCCTATGTTTTGTGTAAATATGTTATCCAAGAAATTGTATTATTTGCTATTTATGTGTGCTGATGTTTGAGCTGTTCACTTGAAACTGACTGACTCATTGTCTTAGACTGACTGTATGCTTGCTGTTTGTAGGTTTACTGCAAGATGAGGTCTTCCCTCTTTTTTCTATTCTGATAGTGCCAAGACCTTAGTTTGTGTTTCTAATCAAATGCGACAGTGCTTTGTCCCACTAGCCCTTCAGTGGAAATTTATTGTTCCTCATGCTTTTTGGTGGGGAGTCTGATGAGATTGTTTGATTAGATCTGTAAAAGACTTGGCGTTAAGTGTTTGTCAAGATGTGAATTGAAGACTGCTTTCTACAAGGTAGAAGTTTGTGTAAATTCTAGACCCTAATCCTTTGTTGGTGAGAAGCCTGATGCAGCTCATCCCTTGACACCCTTCCATTTTCTATTGGACATACAGCTGGTTTCCAACTTGAAATGATCAAGGACCAATATTGTAGTGTCTGCTAAAGATTTAAGTGTGCCTGAAAATGTGTGCCAGCAAGAACTTGATAAATTTTGGAAATTGTGGATGTATGAGTATGTAACTAACTTAGCCCTTACTATCAAAACCTAGCCCTTACTATCAAAACCTAGCCCTTACTATCAAAGGTTTTGTCTAAATTTGATTTGAAGAAGGGATCTCTTGTATTTGTTAAGGAAGACAGTATTTTTAGACTGTCCTGGCCTCAAGGTGTTATAATATTGACTTACTTCCTGGTAAGGATGATGTAATCAGCAGTGTTAATGTTAAAACTTTTAAGGGAGTTAATTGTAAGCCCGTGCAAAGATTACATGATCTTGAGATGTAACTACAGAGGATAGTGAATCTCAGGTTGTTGATGTCACTTCTACATCTGTTGAAGCTGCAAATGATATAAATGACACAGCCTGTTGTACATCCTACAGTGTATCATTCTTGTAGGGGATTTGAGGTAAAGGCTCCTGTGAAACTGGGTTTATGATTGTTCTTGATGTGTAACTGAAGTGTTTGTATGATTACACTGATGTTTTTATTTTCATTTATTTTTTGCTTCGTCGCTGTCTCCCGCGTTCGTAAGGTAGCGCAAGGAAACAGATGAAAGAATGGCCAACCCACCCACATACACATGTATATACATACATGTCCACACAAGCAAATATACATACCTATACATCTCAACGTATATATATATATATGTATATACACACAGACATATACATATATACACATGTACATAATTCACACTGTCTGCCTTTATTCATTCCCATCGCCACCCCGCCACACATGAAATAACAACCCCTTCCCCCCTTATGTGCGTGAGGTAGCGCTAGGAAAAGACAACGAAGGCCACATTCGTTCACACTCATTCTCTAGCTGTCATGTGATAATGCACCGAAACCACAGCTCCCTTTCCACATCCAGGCCCCACAGAACTTTCCATGGTTTACTCCAGACGCTTCACATGCCCTGGTTCAATCCATTGACATCACGTCGACCCCGGTATACCAGATCGTTCCAATTCACTCTATTCCTTGCACGCCTTTCACCCTCCTGCATGTTCAGGCCTTGATCACTCAAAATCTTTTTCACTCCATCTTTCCACCTCCAATTTGATCTCCCACTTCTCCTCATTCCCTCCACCTCTGACACATATATCCTCTTGGTCAATCTTTCCTCACTCATTCTCTCCATGTGACCAAACCATTTCAAAACACCCTCTTCTGCTCTCTCAACCACACTCTTTTTATTACCACACATCTCTCTTACCCTATTATTACTTACTCGATCAAACCACCTCACACCACATATTGTCCTTAAACATCTCATTTCCAGCACATCCACCCTCCTCTGCACAACTCTATCTATAGCCCATGCCTCGCAACCATATAACATTGTTGGAACCACTATTCCTTCAAACGTACCCATTTTTGCTTTCCGAGATAATGTTCTCAACTTCCACATATTCTTCAACGCTCCCCTCACCCTATGACTCACTTCTGCTTCCATGGTTCCATCCGCTGCCAAATCCACTCCCAGATATCTAAAACATATCACTTCCTCCAGTTTTTCTCCATTCAAACGTACCTCCCAATTGACTTGTCCCTCAAACCTACTGTACCTAATAACCTTACTCTTATTCACATTTACTCTCAGCTTTCTTCTTTCACACACTTTACCAAACTCAGTCACCAGCTTCTGCAGTTTCTCACCCAAATCAGCCACCAGCGCTGTATCATCAGCGAACAACAACTGACTCACTTCCCAAGATCTCTCATCCTCAACAGACTGCATACTTGCCCCTCTTTCTAAAACTCTTGCATTTACCTCCCTAACAACCCCATCCATAAACAAATTAAACAACCATGGAGACATCACACACCCCTGCTGCAAACTGACATTCACTGAGAACCAATCACTTTCCTCTCTTCCTACACGTACACATGCCTTACATCCTCGATAAAAACTTTTCACTGCTTCTAACAACTTGCCTCCTACACCATATATTCTTAATACCTTCCACAGAGCATCTCTATCAGCTCTATCATATGCCTTCTCCAGATCCATAAATGCTACATACAAATCCATTTGCTTTTCTAAGTATTTCTCACATACATTCTTCAAAGCAAACACCTGATCCACACATCCTCTACCACTTCTGAAACCACACTGCTCTTCCCCAGTCTGATGCTCCGTACATGCCTTTTTCCTCTCAATCAATACCTTCCCATATAATTTCCTAGGAATGCTCAACAAACTTATACCTCTGTAATTTGAGTACTCACTTTTATCCCCTTTGCCTTTGTACAATGGCACTATGCAAGCATTCTGCCAATCCTCAGGCACCTCACCATGAATCATACATACATTAGATAACCTTACCAACCAGGTCAACATTACAGTCACCCCCTTTTTAATAAATTCCAATGCAATACCATCCAAACCTGCTGCCTTGCTGGCTTTCATCTTCCGCAAAGCTTTTACTACCTCTTCTCTGTTTACACAGGTATGTTTTTAATTTTGTATATTTTGCACTAGTGCACTTTGTATTTAGGTTTATTCATCCGAGTATAGGAATATCTCACCATACTCTTATGGTGGGGAGGATGTTGGATTTGCATAGTAATCTATAGTTTCTAGGAGTCTATCCTGTAAGCCACATTCTCTTTAGATTTATGTCTTAAGATTTTTCTTGTCATTTTTTCTTTATGTTATTTACATGTGTATTGCAGAAATAAGCGCATGATTTTCGTTATTTTTATTTTCAAACAAAATCTTGATTGGTCAGGGTTCTTATTTTCCACCAGTGTGATTTCTTCGCACTTTATTGGCAGTAAAGTTTCGTTGTCAGTGAGCCACCTGCCTGTCAGTTCCCATCCACCCAGCTCCTGTTGCATGAAGGCTTTGCCGTGTCGGCCTAGACTGCTGCTATCTCATGGGACGAAGTTACTATAACATTTTTGCTTAATCACATATTAAGCATTTAGCAAAGTGGGTTGCATCACTCCTTGTTCCAAGTTTTCTTTTTTAAGTCTGTTTAAAGCTTGGAGGGTTTTTCTGCATGTTGATTTCTCATATATCTCATCTTTCTTTGATTTTCCACTCTCTTAGAATACAGACACTGCTCTATCAAACAGATGTTCTTTGGCTGTACAATTTAGAAATTACATTTTTTGTATGAAACTTGATGAAAGCTAAGATTACCAGAAGAATAAAAGTAGCTTTTCTTTAGTAGAGGAGGATAGGAGTAATAACTAGTACGATGGCTGGGCAGTAACCATCAAAACTGAATATTTTGTGAAATTTACAAGGGCAATTTGAGGAAGTAAAAATGAATGATATGCATATTATAGGACAGCAAACTTGTGAAAAAGATGTGTGCATTGAAGAAGTCACTTAAGTCTTTGGTTAAGAATAGGGTTTGTTATGAGGGTATAGCTGTGCAGCAGAAACGATGATGGAAGAGGTTTGGAGATGACAGTATTGTTGAAAGTATGAGATGGAATCTTAGACCATAGAATAGATTTTTTTTTATGTTGAAGGCTCCAGTCATGGACAGAAGTCCTCATCAAGGCTGGACCTTAATTGAAATATAGAGAGAATTATGAAATGGAAAAAGAAAAGGCAAGGGAAAGTATTTACGAATTTAGGAGGAAGTGAAAAACCTGTTTTTTTGAAGTGTATAGAATGTTATTAGTCTGTTTAGAATAAAGGATATGAAGAAGTTATATCATGAGAGTGACTGACAACTCTTCAGCTGGAACATTTTGTTCATGATGGTTTTAGAAACAATGAAGATAAGTCTCACTTAGTAATGTAATGTATTCAGTGAATACTGTGTATGTTTGCTTTATGCTCTGGAGATACCTTTAATTTGGAAAATTGGTTTTCCTTGTTACATTGCATAGAAAGGATGCCTATGAATGTTTTGTAGATCATTATTTACTTGGTTTCCTCTAGATGACTGGAGAAGGAGCAGATAATTGATTTGCTTTTCTATCTTTTGGAAGTATAAATTGGAAAGAGGCTAAATCTTCCCATGACATTTAATGACATTTACTTCCAGGTGCTTTTAGATGTCTTGTAGAAGGGGGTGGAGACATAGCATTCTTGAAACATACAACAGTATGGGAAAATGTCGATGGAAAGCGAAAGGAATGGTGGGCCCGTAACCAGCTTACATCTGATTACCAGCTTGTGTGTCGAGATGGTAGGTATTATTTCATGTTTATGATGAAGTCCAGATATGTTTAGATTTTGCTTTAATGATATTGAAACAAACACTTAGAATTCAGTAGGATTTTCAATGTTGCTGCTGGGACTTGTACACTTACTGGTGTAGAGTTTGTCAGTACCTAAGTGAGGAAGCTCTTGTATGCATCTCATTGTTTGCATAAAGGAAAACTCATCCATGATTTATTGATTTATATATACTTACTCTAGGACCTCTTTCTGAAGGGTTCAGGTATGCAGGACCCTTTTTTCATGGGCTCCTGGAGCTCCAAGACTGTGCTACACTGTTGCTACACCGTTTAGCAAGGATGGGATAGAATCCCTTGGATCGAGAATATTTTTGAAGAAACTGTACTAATAACTATCAATGATACAGGAATGACAAGGGTTGCATTTCACTCTGTGTAATCTTTAGTTGGTGAAGTCTGGTAACCACAGTTATTCATGAAGAGCTTAATACTTTGTTCTAATGATTGCCATATTATGAAATGAAATGTCCAGTACAGACCCAAGTTACCAATAAGGTACTGATGAGATCCTTTAAAGAGTCTTTTTCTTCTAAACATGCTTGAATATCATTTTGGGAGATGAGGAGAAGGAGAAGGAGAAGACAAAGTTGTTTGATGTAAATACCTATTTGTACTGAAAGGAGAGGGAATTTTTACACTCATAGTTCCCTAACTGTTGAACATTCTCAACTGTCATACAACTTTTTAAAATATGAATGTTCTTTGCATTTTACTATGTTTTCATTAATTTTATTCCAGTCATCCACCACTCTTATACAATTAAAAAACTTTATGTCTTTCTTAAGTTTCTAACATGATTTCTAGTCATATCGTCTGGTTGTTCTATCTGTACATTGCTCAAAAAAAAAAATTCAATCATCATTCTTCCAAGATGGGCAAATTTGAAGCCTCTAGCTTTTCCTGTAATTAAGCTCTCTTAATTCATTTGCCATCTTTGTTTCTCTTCTCTGGACCATCTCCATTAGCTGAATTTAAAGCCTGTAGCTTTTCACCATACTTAACCTCTCTTGATTCTGTTACTATCTTTGTAGCCTTTTCTGAACCTTCTCTATTTGCCCTTTGTGCTTCTTTAGATATGGTGAACAAACTATTACTTTTTTTTTTGGTGGGGGGCCTCCAGTCATTGACAAAAGTCCACATCAAGGCTGGGCCTTCATTGAAATATAAAGAGGTTAATGAAAGAGAGAAAGAAGAGATGAGGAAAAGCATTTATGATTTTTGGAGAAGTGTAAAACCTTATTTTTAAAATTCCAAAGCTTCAAAGTGTAGGGAAAGGAACAGTCATAAAAATATCACACCCATGAATTGCCAATGGCCACACAGAAATAATGTGATGCAATGCAGCAGCTTGCTGAGTACTGTGTGGTCTAGCTAAGTGGCAAGCTCTCAGGAGCAGAAAGCAAAGTAGTGCCTATAAAAAGAGAAAGTGAACCAACAGTGCAGTGTAGGGCAAGTGATTTAAGTTTTGAGGTTATCCTGGGAGAGTTGGACCTCTTTTGACTCATTGTGTCAAATAAGGATGCAGTGCAAGAACCACCCCAGATGTGAGAGCAGTACTCTATGCAAGGAGAGGTCAATTCTATGTATAAAGAGAGCAACTGTTTGGAAGAAAAAAAATTGTGACATCTAAACAGGACTCCTGGTTTCTTAGAGGTAAACTGAGCTATTTCCATAATGATAGGTATCCAAAATAGGGAGAAGTTGAGAAGCATATTCTAGTTTTGTCCATATGTAAGTTTTGAACATCTTATCAGATATTTCCTTAGCCATGAACTTGAATGCAGTTCTGATATTTATTAGCAGACAGCTGGTCTCCGTTGCTGTTCTCTTAAGATGGGATTCTGGCAACAGATTAAGATTGCAAGAATGCCATAAACAACCAACAGAAATTGCTTGCTTATATTGTAAGAAAACCTGTCACATCAGCTGTGCCAGCATGAGCCATAACATATGAAAAATATCAGGAGTGCTTTACAAGCAGACAGTGTGTGGTGGCTATGCACTGCAGACACATATCTTATTGCATTTGGAAGTAATGAGGACTGAGGCTGATAAAGAAATATTTTGAAAGGCACTACCTTCACTCTACATCATGTGGAAGAAGTTACACAGCTCTCTCATTGCAGGTTCAAGTGAAAACTCAGAATTGGAAAGTAATGTAATCAAGTGCTTTAGAAAACCTAGTAGACCCTGATACAGCTATAGGGAGAGAGCTTAAATAGGAAGTGTATGTTGAAAATTGAGGTCAGGAAATTGCAACCACAGACATAAGCACTGAAGGTGACAGAAATGATATAGATATGGAAGGGGAGAGAGAGAGAGAGAGAGAGAGAGAGAGAGAGAGAGAGAGAGAGAGAGAGAGAGAGAGAGAGAGAGAGAGATATGGTAAGCACAGATTTGATTAGAGAAATAGACAGGGTCACTGACTTAGGTATGGAAGAAGAAAAATTGGAGACCAGGAAATTCTTAGCAGGTATGGAAGAAGAGAGAGAAAGTAGAGGCCAGGAAATTCCTAGCACAGATATGTGTGCAGAAGGAGACATTAACCCTGACTCAGATATGGAATGAGTTAGAGGGGGAGGAAAGTAGAAACCAGGAAACTCTCATGGGTCTAGCCACAGACACAGAGTTAATACCCAGTAAGTGAACAACATAGAGGGATAGAGAGTCTGTAGATACTACATGAAAGGAATTTGCTTGTATGGCAAGACTGGCATATCGTACTTGAGAAAATGTAAATTTAAACACCCCAGAAAATGTTTGGACTGGTTTAAGAAAGACAAATGCTGGTATGGGGAATGATGCAGTTTCTTGCATCCAAAATTGTGTCAATATTCACTAGAGTTTAGGCACTGCTTTAAACAAGTACTGTGAGTACCGCCACACATCAGGGACAATGAGACATCCCTCATGCTGATCACTTTACACATCCCTTTTTTTTTTGTTTTAGTCAAGAAAATGGGGCAAACAGAAGCAGAGAACTTCCAGAGGAAGAGGAGACTTTGGCTTTCCACTTCAAAATGGTGAGGTAACTGTAAGAACTCTGTCAAGTTCAGTAGAACAGGGCGCATTAACTCCCAGAACAACACAGAGACAAGCTGTGTAATGTCCTTCATATATGCTAACATACAGGGACTTAAATCACTAATAACAAACAAAATCCCATTCATAAGTGGCTTGCTAAATGAGTTAAATGCAGTATTTGTGGCCTTCCATGAAACACACACTAAAGCCCACATGAATTGTGAGTTGTGGATCCTAAACTACAACCTGTACAGATGTAACAAGACCAGAAGGTCATGTGGAGGAGTTGGATGGTATGTAGTAGATATACTCTCATAACAACTGAACTTTTGAGCTCCTTGGAAATTCAGCCCATAATATGCTTGTGTTAGAAGACTTCAACCAACCTTACATATTTTTGGTTTTGTTTTTATGATGGAGGTTCCAGTCATGGACAAAAGTCCACATCAAGGCCAGGCCATAATTGAAATATTAGGAGGATTATGAAAAGGAAGAATACTAGACAAGGGAAGTTATTTACAAATTTCGGTGGAAGTGAAAAAGCTGTCTTTTGAAATGTACCAGGTCATAGTTATTGGGAAAGACATGAAAGGGTAGAGAATAACAAAGCTTCCAGGCTTAGGGAAAGAAACAGATATCACAATGACCGTCTCTTGAATTGCCAGCGGCCACACAGTAATCATGTGACACAGCAGCATGCCAGGTATTGTGTGGTCCAGCTGGTGGTGGGGGCACATGAGCAGCCAGCTATCAGGAGCAGAAGTCAAAGTAATACCTATAGACCAGGAAAAGTGAATCAACTTTACAGTGTTGGGCAGGTTGATCAGGTTTCTAGGTTATGCTGGGAGAGTTTATGAGTCAGACCGCTTTCAACTCAACTCTGTCAAGTAAGGATGCAGAGCTAGAACCACCCCAGATGTGAGAACAGTGCTCCATATAAGGATGGATCAGTGCTTTTTTTAAACGGAACTACTGTTCTAATGAAAAGAAATTTTGACATCTAAAGAGGATACCCAGTTTCTGTAATATGGGGTTTCCAAGAGAGAGTGGATGTTCCAATAATCCCAAGTATGTTCTTTGAGTCAAGAAGTGGAATTACAGAAACATCAAAGGAGAGAGGAAAGTTGTGAGGAGTTTTCGATTAAGAGATGGGTAGAAACTGGGTATTGGAGACATTAAACTTCACTAGATTTTGTCTACTCCATTGAGATATCCTGTCCAAGTATGAGTTTATTGAGGAAGTTGTGTCATGTTGAGATGCAGATCGAGTGTGAGAAGGAACAGAATTGAAGGATGTGGATGAATGCAGTGTTGAGTTGTCAGCGTATGATTGTTTGGTTATTTGTGTAAGAGAAGAAATCATTGAAGAAAAGGAGAAAAAATGTAGGGGACAAGACAGAGCCTTGTGGGACACTGCTGTTGAGGGACAAAGGGGAGAGGCTTATCTATCAACAACAGGGAGAAAGATTGGATGGAGAGGAAGCTAGATATGAGGGAGCAAAGTGAGGGAGGGAAGCCAAAAGAGGGGAGCTTAGAGATGAGACTCTGATGTCAAACCCTGTCAAAAGCTTTGGATATGTCAAGGGCAACCACGTAGGACTCCCCAGAATCTTCCATGGGTGTTGACCAGACATTGCCTAATGGAAGCTATAGTGGTGATCGGAGAGAAGACTGTGAGATTCAAGATGTCTGAGGATATGAGAGTTGATGAGAGATTCGAAGTCTTTAGAAGTGGTAGATGTCAAAGCAACTGGTCTGAAATAGACCAGGCACACCCCCCATCTCTATCTCATTGCATCAAGACTTATTACCCCTTTCTCGACTCCTCAGTGCGCAAGTTTGATCAGTGGGTCATGACCACTGACTGCAGGCAGGTTATGAATAAGGAAGATATAGATAATGCAGCTAAATGCTTGGAGGACACATTGAGGCAGCAGTATGAGACCTGCTTTCCACAGAGGAGACAGCGATTATGGAGCGGCAACAAACTGTGTAGCACCACAAGGATTATACCTAATAGATAAACAGAGGCATGCATATGGCAGAGGCAGAATGGACCAGTGGGGACACCTTTACTTCAGAATAAAACAAGAACTTAGGAGAGCTGAACAACAAACAGTGTGTGAAATTGGACAAAAGTTACATTAATTAAAAAAAATTTGAATTGATTTAAATATATTTTTGGGAAACAGAAAAAGGACAAAAAAAATGCAGTATTTAGATCACTTGAATAATTCAATGTAGAAGTTAGAAAATAACTTTACTCATATATGCACTGCATTCCCACTGATAGACCCTACTTTATTACCAAGTTTCTTACCTGCATTTGAGGCACTTAGATTGGAAAGGTTTGATACATATTTAAAGCACTCCTAAAGTCAAAATTTGTAAGGGTGAACTCTTGGATCTCTGCCAATAAAGATTAGGGTTTGCTTGTGAAATTTGTGTATCTTTCACATAAGATTTTGATAAGTGTTTAGAGTATGGAATGTTCCCAGATTTTGCTAAGGTGCTACAATTACAGCCCTTCAAGAATAGAAAATTGTTACTGATTTGGGTGACTTATGCCCTTTGTCATTTACTCTCGATTATGGAAAATTGCTTGTATGCTTTGTTGCACTGCTAGTAGTAGAAGATATCAAGCCTAATAGCAATCCATGTCCATATAGAAAACTGAAAGGAAGCTCCTCCTCCCATTATCTCATTAGATTTTTAGATAGAGTATTGAAAGGCATGAACAACCCTGAAATCCTAACCCAAAATATATTAACATTTTAAAAAGGGTGTCGACTATATAAATAACTCAGTGACCATTTGCGAGCTTTCCCAGCTAGGTTGCTATCCCTCATTGCTTGCATTTATCACTAACTTCCTTTCTGTTCACCAATGTAGAATCAGGTATCAGGACACATTCAGAGTGGGATAACTTGACTTGTGGTGTGCCACAGGGTACTCGATTAAGCCCATTCATATTCCTTGCTGTAATTGGTAACATCTGCCATAATGCAAATATCTGTGCAAAATGCGTGGATGACTTTACTTTAGCTGAAACTGTAAATGTATCCAGTGCATTAAATTTCACAATACAGGATACACTTAATGACCTTGCAGGGGAATTTAGATCTGTTAAAATGACTCCAAACCCTCTCAAGTATGAGATAATGATAGTATGTCCTCTGAAAAGGCCTTTTTATTTTCCCAACTCACACTGAATAATGGTAACTTACCCATTGTGTACAAATGTAAACTTTTAGGCATTCAGATCAACTCCACATTAATCTGGAACGACTATATTAACTATGTAATTTCAGAAGCAAATAAATGTGTGTTCATACTGTACAGAAACTTGACCAGCGTAGATGCAATGTTCACTTTGTATGTTTGGTTCATAAGAGCAGCTCTGGAGTATGGAGCTTCTTTGTGGTTCATAAGAGCACCCCCTAGAGTATGTAACTCCTGTGTGACATCCAGGATTAACTCAGACGCAACACTCATAGCTGGAACGCATCCAAAAGAGATGTTTTAAAATCATTTTAGGTATCCAGTATGAAAGCTATGAAAGAGCACTGTGTATACTTCATACCTCTACGTTGCAGGCAAGACATGAATAGTGAACGGCTCTTTTGGAAAGAACCTTCTCACATCAAGCAGCGACAAAAGTTTCTTGCCATATCATTTGCATGACATTCATTGAAGAATCATAAGGCAAGGAAGACAGCTTTTACAATAAGTCAGATTTATAACATCTTGATACAGTAATTCAAGTATCCCACATCTTCTGCAAAACTCAGTGGTTTGTCAGACATATGATTTTATAATTTCATATTTTTAAGTCCTATTGTGGCGGCATTTTACTTTTTGTTTTTAATAATTTTAATATTGACATGTTACCCTTGTAATTTGATATTTTAAACCAGGACATAATATTATTCTACTTTGTTTTACTTTCTTGATAACTAAACCTTCTATTATTATTGTTATTTTTTTTTTTTTTTTTTTTTTCCCGCTGTCTCCCGCGTTTGCGAGGTAGTGCAAGGAAACAGACGAAAGAAATGGCCCAACCCACCCCCATATACATGTATATTCATACGTCCACACACGCAAATATACATACCTACACAGCTTTCCATGGTTTACCCCAGACGCTTCACATGCCCCGATTCAATCCACTGACAGCACGTCAACCCCGGTATACCACATCGCTCCAATTCACTCTATTCCTTGCCCTCCTTTCACCCTCTTGCATGTTCAGGCCCCGATCACACAAAATCTTTTTCACTCCATCTTTCCACCTCCAATTTGGTCTCCCTCTTCTCCTCGTTCCCTCCACCTCCGACACATATATCCTCTTGGTCAATCTTTCCTCACTCATTCTCTCCATGTGCCCAAACCATTTCAAAACACCCTCCTCTGCTCTCTCAACCACGCTCTTTTTATTTCCACACATCTCTCTCACCCTTACGTTACTTACTCGATCAAACCACCTCACACCACACATTGTCCTCAAACATCTCATTTCCAGCACATCCATCCTCCTGCACACAACTCTATCCATAGCCCACGCCTCGCAACCATACAACATTGTTGGAACCACTATTCCTTCAAACATACCCATTTTTGCTTTCCGAGATAATGTTCTCGACTTCCACACATTCTTCAAGGCTCCCAGAATTTTCGCCCCCTCCCCCACCCTATGATCCACTTCCGCTTCCGTGGTTCCATCCGCTGCCAGATCAACTCCCAGATATCTAAAACACTTCACTTCCTCCAGTTTTTCTCCATTCAAACTCACCTCCCAATTGACTTGACCCTCAACCCTACTGTACCTAATAACCTTGCTCTTATTCACATTTACTCTTAACTTTCTTCTTTCACACACTTTACCAAACTCAGTCACCAGCTTCTGCAGTTTCTCACATGAATCAGCCATCAGCGCTGTATCATCAGCGAACAACAACTGACTGACTTCCCAAGCTCTCTCATCTACAACAGACTTCATACTTGCCCCTCTTTCCAAAACTCTTGCATTCACCTCCCTAACAACCCCATCCATAAACAAATTAAACAACCAAGGAGACATCACACACCCCTGCCGCAGACCTACATTCACTGAGAACCAATCACTTTCTTCTCTTCCTACACGTACACATGCCTTACATCCTCGATAAAAACTTTTCACTGCTTCTAACAACTTGCCTCCCACACCATATATTCTTAATACCTTCCACAGAGCATCTCTATCAACTCTATCATATGCCTTCTCCAGATCCATAAATGCTACATACAAATCCATTTGCTTTTCTAAGTATTTCTCACATACATTCTTCAAAGCAAACACCTGATCCACACATCCTCTACCACTTCTGAAACCACACTGCTCTTCCCCAATCTGATGCTCTGTACATGCCTTCACCCTCTCAATCAATACCCTCCCATATAATTTACCAGGAATACTCAACAAACTTATACCTCTGTAATTTGAGCACACACTCTTATCCCCTTTGCCTTTGTACAATGGCACTATGCACGCATTCCGCCAATCCTCAGGCACCTCACCGTGAGTCATACATACATTAAATAACCTTACCAACCAGTCAACAATACAGTCACCCCCTTTTTTAATAAATTCCACTGCAATACCATCCAAACCTGCTGCCTTGCTGGCTTTCATCTTCCGCAAAGCTTTTACTACCTCTTCTCTGTTTACCAAATCATTTTCCCTAACCCTCTCACTTTGCACACCACCTCGACCAAAACACCCTATATCTGCCACTCTATCATCAAACACATTCAACAAACCTTCAAAATACTCACTCCATCTCCTTCTCACATCACCACTACTTGTTATCACCTCCCCATTTGCGCCCTTCACTGAAGTTCCCATTTGCTCCCTTGTCTTACGCACTTTATTTACCTCCTTCCAGAACATCTTTTTATTCTCCCTAAAATTTAATGATACTCTCTCACCCCAACTCTCATTTGCCCTTTTTCACCTCTTGCACCTTTCTCTTGACCTCCTGTCTCTTTCTTTTATACGTCTCCCACTCAACTGCATTTTTTCCCTGCAAAAATCGTCCAAATGCCTCTCTCTTCTCTTTCACTAATACTCTTACTTCTTCATCCCACCACTCACTACCCTTTCTAATCAACCCACCTCCCACTCTTCTCATGCCACAAGCATCTTTTGCGCAATCCATCACTGATTCCCTAAATACATCCCATTCCTCCCCCACTCCCCTTACTTCCATTGTTCTCACCGTTTTCCATTCTGTACTCAGTCTCTCCTGGTACTTCCTCACACAAGTCTCCTTCCCAAGCTCACTTACTCTCACCACCCTCTTCACCCCAACATTCACTCTTTTTTTCTGAAAACCCATACAAATCTTCACCTTAGCCTCCACAAGATAATGATCAGACATCCCTCCAGTTGCACCTCTCAGCACATTAACATCCAAAAGTCTCTCTTTCGCACGCCTGTCAAGTAACACGTAATCCAATAACGCTCTCTGGCCATCTCTCCTACTTACATAAGTATACTTATGTATATCTCGCTTTTTAAACCAGGTATTCCCAATCATCAGTCCTTTTTCAGCACATAAATCTACAAGCTCTTCACCATATCCATTTACAACACTGAACACCCCACGCATTCCTCGCGTGTCGTAGAAAGCGACTAGAGGGGATGGGAGCGGGGGCCCAGAAATCCTCCCCTCCTTGTATTTTTTTAACTTTCTAAAATGGGAAACAGAAGAAGGAGTCATGCGGGGAGTGCTCATACTCCTCGAAGGCTCAGATTGGGGTGCCTAAATGTGTGTGGATGTAACCAAGATGTGAAAAAAGGAGAGATAGGTAGTATGTTTGAGGAAAGGAACCTGGATGTTTTGGCTCTGAGTGAAACGAAGCTCAAGGGTGAAGGGGAAGAGTGGTTTGGGAATGTCTTGGGAGTAAAGTCAGGGGTTAGTGAGAGGACAAGAGCAAGGGAAGGAGTAGCAGTACTCCTGAAATAGGAGTTGTGGGAGTACGTGATAGAATGTAAGAAAGTAAATTCTCGATTAATATGGGTAAAACTGAAAGTTGATGGAGAGAGATGGGTGATTATTGGTGCATATGCACCTGGGCATGAGAAGAAAGATCATGAGAGGCAAGTGTTTTGGGAGCAGCTGAATGAGTGTGTTATTGGTTTTGATGCACGAGACCGGGTTATAGTGATGGGTGATTTGAATGCAAAGGTGAGTAATGTGGCAGTTGAGGGAATAATTGGTATTGTTATTATTATTATTACTATTATTATTATTATTGTTATCATTATTATTATTATTATTTATTTATTTTTTTTTTTGCTTTGTCGCTGTCTCCCGCGTTTGTGAGGTAGCGCAAGGAAACAGACGAAAGAAATGGCCCAACCCACCCCCATACACATGTATATACATACGCATCCACACACGCAAATATACATACCTACACAGCTTTCCATGGTTTACCCCAGACGCTTCACATGCCCTGGTTCAATCCACTGACAGCACGTCAACCCCGGTATACCACATCGATCCAGTTCACTCTATTCCTTGCCCTCCTTTCACCCTCCTGCATGTTCAGGCCCCGATCACACAAAATCTTTTTCACTCCATCTTTCCACCTCCAATTTGGTCTCCCACTTCTCCTCGTTCCCTCCACCTCCGACACATATATCCTCTTGGTCAATCTTTCCTCACTCATTCTCTCCATGTGCCCAAACCATTTCAAAACACCTGCTCTCTCAACCACGCTCTTTTTATTTCCACACATCTCTCTTACCCTTACGTTACTTACTCGATCAAACCACCTCACACCACACACTGTCCTCAAACATCTCATTTCCAGCATATCCACCCTCCTGCACACAACTCTATCCATAGCCCACGCCTCGCAACCATACAACGTTGCTGGAACCACTATTCCTTCAAACATACCCATTTTTGCTTTCCGAGATAATGTTCTCGACTTCCACACATTCTTCAAGGCTCCCAGGATTTTCGCCCCCTCCCCCACCCTATGATCCACTTCCGCTTCCATGGTTCCATCCGCTGCCAGATCCTCTCCCAGATATTATTATTATTGTTATTTTTTTTTAATAAAGAAATAATAATAATAATGATGATAATTATAATAATAATTATAATAATAATATTTTTTTATTTTCATTTTGCTTTGTCGCCGTCTCCCGTGTTTGCGAGGTAGCGCAAGGAAACAGACGAAAGAAATGGCTCAACCCACCCCCATACACATGTATATACATACATGTCCCCACACGCAAATATACATACCCATACAGACATATACATATATACACATGCACACAATTCACACTGTCTGCCTTTATTCATTCCCATCGCCACCTAGCCACACATGGAATAACATCCCCCTCCCCCCTCATGTGTGCGAGGTAGCACTAGGAAAAGACAACAAAGGCCCCATTCATTCACACTCAGTCTCTAGCTGCCATGCAATAATGCCCAAAACCACAGCACCCTTTCCACATCCAGGCCCCACACAACTTTCCATGGTTTACCCCAGACACTTCACATGCCCTGATCCAATCCATTGACAGCACGTCGACCCTGGTAAACCACACTGATCCAATTCACTATATTCCTTACCCGCCTTTCACCCTCCTGCATGTTCAGGCCCCGATCACTCAAAATCTTTTTCATTCCATCTTTCCACCTCCAATTTGGTCTCCCACTTCTCCTCGTTCCTTCCACCTCCGACACATATATCCTCTTGGTCAATCTTTCCTCACTCATTCTCTCCATGTGCCCAAACCATTTCAAAACACCCTCTTCTGCTCTCTCAACCATGCTCTTCTTATTTCCACACATCTCTCTTACCCTATTATTACTTACTAGATCAAACCACCTCACACCACATATTGTCCTCAAACATCTCATTTCCAGCACATCCACCCTCCTGCGCACAACTCTATCCATAGCCCATGCCTCGCAACCATACAACATTGTTGGAACCACTATTCCTTCAAACATACCCATTTTTGCTTTCGGAGATAATGTTCTTGACTTCCACACATTCTTTAACGCTCCCAGGATTTTCGCCCTCTCCCCCACCCTATGATTCACTTCCGCTTCCATGGTTCCATCTGCTGCCAGATCCACCCCCAGATATCTAAAACACTTTACTTCCTCCAGTTTTTCTCCATTCAAACTTACCTCCCAATTGACTTGACCCTCAACCCTACTGTACCTAATAACCTTGCTCTTATTCACATTTACTCATAACTTTCTTCTTTCACACACTTTACCAAACTCAGTCACCAGCTTCTGCAGTTTCTCACATGAATCAGCCACCAGCGCTGTATCATCAGCGAACAACAACTGACTCACTTCCCAAGCTCTCTCATCCCCAACAGACTGCATACTTGCCCCTCTTTACACAACTCTTGCATTCACCTCCCTAACAACCCCATCCATAAACAAATTTAACAACCATGGATACATCACACACCCCTGCCGCAAACCTACATTCGCTGAGAACCAATCACTTTCCTCTCTTCCTACACGTACACATGCCTTACATCCTCAATAAAAACTTTTCACTGCTTCTAACAACTTGCCTCCCACACCATATATTCTTAGTACCTTCCACAGAGCATCTCTATCAACTCTTATCATATGCCTTCTCCAGATCCATAAATGCTACATACAAATCCATTTGCTTTTCTAAGTATTTCTCACATACATTCTTCAAAGCAAACACCTGATCCACACATCCTCTACCACTTCTGAAACCACACTGCTCTTCCCCAATCTGATGCTCTGTACATGCCTTCACCCTCTCAATCAATACCCTCCCATATGATTTACCAGGAATACTCAACAGACTTATACTCCTGTAATTTGAGCACTCACTCTTATCCCCTTTGCCTTTATACAGTGGCACTATGCACGCATTCCGCCAATCCTCAGGCACCTCACCATGAATCATACATACATTAGATAACCTTACCAACCAGTCAACAATACAGTCACCCCCTTTTTTTAATAAATTCCACTGCAATACCATCCAAACCTGCTGCCTTGCCAGCTTTCATCTTCCGCAAAGCTTTTACTACCTCTTCTTTGTTTACCAAATCATTTTCCCTAACCCTCTCACTTTGCACACCACCTCGACCAAAACACCCTATATCTGCCACTCTATCATCAAACACATTCAACAAACCTTCAAAATACTCACTCCATCTCCTTCTCACATCACCACTACTTGTTATCACCTCCCCATTAGCCCCCTTTACTGAAGTTCCCATTTGTTCCCTTGTCTTAAGCACTTTATTTACCTCGTTCTAAAACATCTTTCTATTCTCCCTAAAATTTAATGATACTCTCTCACCCCAACTCTCATTTGCCCTTTTTTTCACCTCTTGCACCTTTCTCTTGACCTCCTGTCTCTTTCTTTTATACATCTCCCACTCAATTGCATTTTTTCCCTGCAAAAATCGTCCAAATGCCTCTCTCTTCTCTTTCACTAATACTCTTACTTCTTCATCCCACCACTCACTACCCTTTCTAATCAACCCACCTCCCACTCTTCTCATGCCACAAGCATCTTTTGCGCAATCCATCACTGATTCCCTAAATACATCCCATTCCTCCCCCACTCCCCTTACTTCCATTGTTCTCACCTTTTTCCATTCTGTACTCAGTCTCTCCTGGTACTTCCTCACACAGGTCTCCTTCCCAAGCTCACTTACTCTCACCACCCTCTTCACCCCAACATTCACTCTTCTTTTCTGAAAACCCATACAAATCTTCACCTTAGCCTCCACAAGATAATGATCAGACATCCCTCCAGTTGCACCTCTCAGCACATTTACATCCAAAAGTCTCTCTTTCGCACGCCTGTCAATTAACACGTAATCCAATAACGCTCTCTGGCCATCTCTCCTACTTACATAAGTATACTTATGTATATCTCGCTTTTTAAACCAGGTATTCCCAATCATCAGTCCTTTTTCAGCACATAAATCTACAAGCTCTTCACCATTTCCATTTACAACACTGAACACCCCATGTATACCAATTATTCCCTCAACTGCCACATTACTCACCTTTGCATTCAAATCACCCATCACTATAACCCGGTCTCGTGCATCAAAACCACTAACACACTCATTCAGCTACTCCCAAAACACTTGCCTCTCATGATCTTTCTTCTCATGCCCAGGTGCATATGCACCAATAATCACCCACCTCTCTCCATCAACTTTCAGTTTTACCCATATTAATCGAGAATTTACTTTCTTACATTCTATCACATACTCCCACAACTCCTGTTTCAGGAGTATTGCTACTCCTTCCCTTGCTCTTGTCCTCTCACTAACCCCTGACTTTACTCCCCAGACATTCCCAAACCACTCTTCCCCTTTACCCTTGAGCTTCGTTTCACTCAGAGCCAAAACATCCAGGTTCCTTTCCTCAAACATACTACCTATCTCTCCTTTTTTCACATCTTGGTTACATCCACACACATTTAGGCACCCCACTCTGAGCCTTCGAGGAGGATGAGCACTCCCCGCGTGACTCCTTCTTCTGTTTCCCATTTTAGAAAGTTAATACAAGGAGGGGAGGATTTCTGGCCCCCCTGCTCCCGTCCCCTCTAGTCGCTTTCTACGACACGCGAGGAATACGTGGGAAATATTCTTTCACCCCTATCCCCAGGGAAAATATACATATATATATACATATACACATACACACACATATACATACATACGCACATATACACACACACACACATGCATATATATACATATGAAAAAATGAATCAGTTAATTCTGTCATCGAAACATGTGTTATTATTATTATTATTATTTGATTATTATCATTATTATTATTATTATTATTATTATTATTATTATTATTATTATTATCATTATTGTTATTATTATTATTACTATTATTTATCCCTGGCGATAGGGGAGAAAGAATTCTTCCCACGCATTCCCCACATGTCGTAGAAGGTAACTAAAGAGGATGGGAGTGGGGGGGGGCTATAAACCCTCTCCTTGTATTCTAACTTTCTAAAAGGGAAAACAGAAGAAGGAGTCATATGGGGAGTGCTCATCCTCCTTGAAGGCTCAGATTGGGATATCTAAGTGTGTGTGGATGTAACCAAGATAAGAAAAAAGGAGAAATAGGTAATATGCTTGAGGAAAGGAACCTGGATGTTTTGGCTCTGAATGAAACAAAGATCAAGTGTAAAGGGGAAGAGTGGTTCAGGAAGGTCTTGGGAGTAAAGTCAGGGGTTGGTGGGAGGACAAGAGCAAAGGAAGGAGTAGCACTACTCCTGAAGCAGGAGTTGTTGGAGTATGTAACAGAGTGTAAGAAAGTAAACTCTAGATTGATGTGGGTAAAACTGAAAGTGGATGGAGAGAGATGGGTGATTATTGGTGCCTATGCACATGGTCATGAGAAGAAAGATCATGAGCAGCAAGTGTTTTGGGAGCAGCTGAGTGAGAGTTTTAGCAGCTTTGATGCATGAGACTGGGTTATAGTGATGGGTGATTTGAATGCAAAGGTGAGTAATGTGGCAGTTGAGGAATAATTGGTATACATGGTGTGTTCAGTGTTGTAAATGGAAATGGTGAAGAGCTTGTAGATTTTTGTGCTGAAAAAGGACTGGTGATTGGGAATACTTGGTTTAAAAAGATATACATAAGTATACGTATGTAAGTAAGAGAGATGGCCAGAGAGCATTATTGGATTACGTGTTAATTGATAGGCATGTGGAAGAACGATTCTTGAGAGGGGCAACTGGAGGAATGTCTGATCGTTATCTTGTGGAGGTGAAGGTGAAGATATGTAGAGATTTTCAGAAATGAAGAGAGAATGTTGGGGTGAGAGAGTGGTGAGAGTAAGTTAGCTTGGGGTGAAGAGAGTGGTGAGGGTAAGTGAGCTTGGAAAGGAGACTTGTCTGAGGGAGTACCAGGAGAGATTGAATGCAGAATGGAAAAAGGTGAGAGCAAATGATGTAAGGGGAGTGGGGGAGGAATGGGATGTTTTTAGGGAAGCAGTGATGGCTTGCGCAAAAGATGCCTGTGGCATGAGAAAGGTGGGAGGTGGGCAGATTAAAAAGGGTAGTGGAATGAAGAATTAGATTGTTAGTGAAAGAGAAGAGAGAGGTGTTTGGATGATTTTTGCAGGGAAGTAGTGCAAATGACTGGGATATGTATAAAAGAAGGAGGCAGGAGGTCAAGACAAAGGTGTAAGAGGTGAAAGAGAGGGCAAATGAGAGTTGGGGTGAGAGTATCATTAAATTTTAGGGAGAATAAAAAGATGTTTTGGAAGGAGGTAAATAAAGTGCGTAAGACAAGAGAACAAATGGAACATTGGTGAAGGGGGCAAATGGGGAGGTAATAACAAGTAGTGGTTAATTGAGAAGGAGATTGAGTGAGTATTTTGAAGGTTTGTTGAATGTGTTAGTTGATAGAGTGGCAGATATAGGGTGTTTTGGTCAAGGTGGTGTGCGAAGTGAGAGGGTCAGGGAGAATAGTTTGGCAAACAGGGAAGAGGTAGTGAAAGCTTTGCGGAAGATGAAAGCCGGCAAGGTGGTGGGTTGGATTGTATCGCAGTGGAATTTATTGAAAAAGGGGGTGACTGTGTTGTTGACTTGTTAGTGAGGATATTCAGTGTATGTATGGTTCATGGTAAACTTCCTGAGGATTGGCAGAATGTATGCATAGTGCCTTTGTGCAAAGGCAAAGGGGATAAGAGTGAGTGTTCAAGTTACAGATGTATAAGTTTGTTGAGTATTCCTGGGAAATTATATAGGAGGGTATCGATTGAGAGGGTAAAGGCATGTACAGAGCATCAGATTGGAGAAGAGCAGTGTGGTTTCAGAAGTGGTGGGGATGTGTATGATCAGGTGTTAGTTTTGAAGAATGTATGTGAGAAATACTGAGAAAAATAGATGAATTTGTATATACCATTTATGGATCTGGAGAAGGCATATGATAGAATTGATAGAGATGCTGTGTGGAAGGTTTCAAGAGTATATGGCATGGGAGGTAAGATGCTAGAAGCAGTAAAGTTTTTATCAAGGATGTAAGGCATGTTTACTAGTAAGAAGAGAGGAAAGTGATTGGTTCCCAATGATTGGTTTGCGGCAGGGTTGCATGATGTCCCCATGGTTGTTTAATTTGTTTATGGATGGGGTTGTTAGGGAGGTGATAGCAAGATTTTTGAAGAGAGGGGCAAGTATGCAGTCTGTTGTGGATGAGGGGGCTTGGGAAGTTAGTCGGTTGTTGTTCGCTGATGATACATCACTTGTGGCTGATTTGGGTGAGAAACTGCAGAAGCTGGTGACTGAGTTTGGTAAAGTGTGTGAAAGAAGAAAGCTGAGAGTAAATGTGAATAAGAGCAAGATTATTAGATTCAGTAGGGTTGAGGGACAATTCAAGTGGGAGGTAAATTTGAATGGAGAAAAGCTGGAGGAAGTAAAGCATATTAGATATCTGGGAGTGGCTTTAGGAGCGGATGGAACTATGGAAGCAGAAGTGAGTCACAGGGTGGGGTAGGGGGCAAAGGTTCTTGGAGTGTTGAAGAATGTGTGGAAGGCGAGAACGTTATCTCGGAAAGGAAAAATGGGTATGTTTGAAGGAATAGTTTTTTCCAATAATGTTATATGGTTGTGAGGTGTGGGTGTTAAATAGTGTTGTGCCAAGGAGGACAGATGTTTTGGAAATGAAGTGTTTAAGGACAGTATGTGGTGTGAGGTGGTTTGATCAAGTAAGTAATGAAAGGGTAAGAGAGATGTGTGGTTATAAGAAGAGTGTTGTTGAGAGAGCAGAATAGGGTGTATTGAAATGGTTTGGTCACATGGAGAGAATGAGTGAGGAAAGATTGACAAAGAGGATATATGTGTCAGAGGTGGAGGGTACGAGAAGTGGGAGACCAAATTGGAGGTTGAAGGATGCAGTGAAAAAGATTTTGAGTGATTGGGGCATGAACATATAGGAGGGTGAAAGGCGTGCAAGGAATAGAGTGAATTGGAACAATGTGGTATACTGGGGTCAACGTGCTGTCAATGGATTGAACCAGGGCATGTGAAGCATCTGGGGTAAACCATGGAAAGTTTTGTGGGGCCTGGATGTGGAAAGGAAGCTGGAGGAAAGTTTTGCCTGGATGTGGAAAGGGCGCTGTGGTTTCGGTGCATTGCACATAACAGCTAGAGACTGAGTGTGAATGAATGTGGTCTTTGTTGCCTTTTCCTAGTGCTACCTTGCACACGTGCAGGGGGAGGGGGGTGCCATTTCTTATGTGGCGAGGTGGTGATGGGAATGGATGAAGACAGTAAGTATGAATATGCACATGTGTATATATGTATATGTCTATGTATGTATATGTACGTATTTTTTATTTTATTTATTATACTTTGTCGCTGTCTCCCGCGTTTGCGAGGTAGCGCAAGGAAACAGACGAAAGAAATGGCCCAACCCCCCCCCCATACACATGTATATACATACGTCCACACACGCAAATATACATACCTACACAGCTTTCCATGGTTTACCCCAGACGCTTCACATGCCTTGATTCAATCCACTGACAGCACGTCAACCCCGGTATACCACATCGCTCCAATTCACTCTATTCCTTGCCCTCCTTTCACCCTCCTGCATGTTCAGGCCCCGATCACACAAAATCCTTTTCACTCCATCTTTCCACCTCCAATTTGGTCTCCCTCTTCTCCTCGTTCCCTCCACCTCCGACACATATATCCTCTTGGTCAATCTTTCCTCACTCATCCTCTCCATGTGCCCAAACCACTTCAAAACACCCTCTTCTGCTCTCTCAACCACGCTCTTTTTATTTCCACACATCTCTCTTACCCTTACGTTACTCACTCGATCAAACCACCTCACACCACACATTGTCCTCAAACATCTCATTTCCAGCACATCCATCCTCCTGCGCACAACTCTATCCATAGCCCACGCCTCGCAACCATACAACATTGTTGGAACCACTATTCCTTCAAGCATACCCATTTTTGCTTTCAGAGATCATGTTCTCGACTTCCACACATTCTTCAAGGCCCCCAGGATTTTCGCCCCCTCCCCCACCCTATGATCCACTTCCGCTTCCATGGTTCCATCCGCTGCCAGATCCACTCCCAGATATCTAAAACACTTCACTTCCTCCAGTTTTTCTCCATTCAAACTCACCTCCCAATTGACTTGACCCTCAACCCTACTGTACCTAATAACCTTGCTCTTATTCACATTTACTCTTAACTTTCTTATATGTACGTATTCATTGAAATTTATAGGTATGAATATGTGCATATATGGGCATGTATGTATATACATGTGTATGTGGTTGGGTTGGGCCATTCTTTCATCTGTTTCCTAGCGCTGCCTTGCTAACGCGGGAGACAGTGACTAAATATAATGATAATATTAGAAATATTATTACTATTATTATGATTATGAATATGATCATTATTATTATTATATTTATTTATTTTATCATACTTCGTTGCTGTCTCCTGCATTAGCGAGGTAGCACAAGGAAACAGACGAAACAATGGCCCAACCCACCCACATACACATGTTTATACATAAATCCCCACATTCGTACATATACATACCTATACATATCAACGTATACATACATATGCATACATAGACATATACATATATACACATGAACATATTCATACATGCTGCCTTCATCCATTCCCGCCACCACCCCACCACACATGAAATGGCACCCCCATCCCCCCAACGTGCGTGCGAGGTAGGAAAAGACAACAAGGCCACATTCGTTCACACTCTGTCTCTAGCTGTAATGTGTAATGCACCGAAACCACAGCTCCCTTTCCACATCCAGGCCCTGCAGAACTTTCCATGGTTTACCCCAGACGCTTCACATGCCCTGGTTCAATCCATTGACAGCACGTTGACCCCAGTATACCACATTGTTCCAATTCACTCTATTCCTTGCACACCTATCACCCTCCTGTATGTTCATGCCCCAATCGCTCAAAATCGTTTTTACTCCATCCTTCCACCTCAAATATGGTCTCCCACTTCTTGTTCCCTCCACCTCTGACACATATATCCTCTTTGTTAATCTTTCCTCACTCATTCTCTCCATGTGACCAAACCATTTCAATACATCCTCTTCTGCTCTCTCAACCACACTCTTTTTATTTCCTCATCACTCTTACCCTTTCATTACTGACTCGATCAAACCACCTCACATCGCATATTGTCCTCAAACATCTCATTTCCAACAAATCCACCTTCTTCCACACAACCCTCTCTATAGCCCATGCCTCACAACCATATAACATTGTTGGAACCACTACTCATTCAAACATACCCATTTTTGCTCTCTGAGATAATGTTTTCACCTTCCACACATTCTTCAAAGCTCCCAGAACCTTTGCCTTCTTCCCCACCCTGTGACACTTCGCTTCCATGGTTCCATCCAATCCCAAATCCACTCCTGGATATCTAAAACACTTCACTTCCTCCAGTTTTTCTCCATTTGAACCTTCTTTTTCTTTTTCTTTTAAACTATTCGCCATTTCCCGCGTTAGCGAGGTAGCATTAAGAACAGAGGACTGGTCCTTTGAGGGAATACCCTCACCTGGCCCAATTCTCTGTTCCTTCCTTTTGGAAAATTAAAAAAAAAACGAGAGGGGAGGATTTCCAGCCCCCCGCTCCCTCCCCTTTTAGTCGCCTTCTACGACACGCAGGGAATACGTGGGAAGTATTCCTAATCCCCCTATCCCCTATCCCTTATCCCCTCCCTATTTACTTGTCACTCAACCCTACTGAACCTAATAACCTTGCTCTTATTTACATTTACTCTCAGCTCTCTTCTGTCACACACTTTACCAACCTCAGTCACCAACTTCTGCAGTTTCTCACCCGAGTCAGCCACTATAGCTGTATCATCAGCAAACAACAACTGACTCTTTTCCCAAGCTCTCTCTCATCTACAACAGACTGCATACTTGCCCCTCTCTCCAAAACTCTTGCATTCACCTCCCTAACAACCCCATCCATAAGCGAATCAAACAACCACGGAGACATCATGGAACCCTGCTGCAAACTGACATTCACTGAGAACCAATCACTTTCCTCTCTTCCTACTTGTACACATGCCTTAATCCTAGATAATAAGTTTTCACTGCTTCTAGCAACTTACCTCCTACACCATATACTCTTAATACCTTCCTTAGAGCATCTCTAGCAACTCTTGAGTTATCATATCCCTTCTCCAGATCCATAAATGCTACAAACAAATCCATTTGTTTTTCTTCTAAGTATTTCTCACATTCATTCTTCAAAGCAGACACCTGATCCACACATCCTCTACCACTTCTGAAACCACACTGCTTGTCCCCAATCTGATGCTCTGTACATGCCTTTACCCTCTCAATCAATAATTTCCCAGGAATACTTAACAAACTTATACCTCTGTAATTTGAACACTCACCTTTATCCCCTTTGCCTTTGTACAGTGGCACTATGCATGCATTCCACCAAACCTCAGGCCCATCCTCATGAACCATACATACATTGAATATCCTCACCAACCAGTCAATGACATAGTCACACCCCTTTTTTATAAATTCCACTGCAATACCATCCAAACCCGCCGCCTTGCCGGCTTTCATCTTCTACATAGCTTTCACTACTGCTTCTCTGTTTACCAAATCATTCTCCCTGACCCCTCTTACTTCGCACACCACCTCAACCAAAACTCCCTATATCTGCCACTCTATCATCAAACACATCCAACAGACCTTCAAAATACTCACTCCATCTCCCTCTCACTTCACCACTACTTGTTATTACCTACCCATTTGGCCCCCTTCATTGATGTTCCCATTTGTTCTCTTGTCTTATGCACTTTACTTACCCCCCTCCAAAGCATCTTTTTATGCTCCTTAAAATTTAATGATAATCTCTCACCCCAACTCTCATTTGCCCTCTTTTTCACCTCTTGCACCTTTCTCTTGACCTCTTGCCTCTTTCTTTTATACATTGCCCAGTCATTTGCATTATTTCCCTGCAAAAATAATCCTAATGCCTCTCTCTTCTCTTTCCCTAACATTCTTACTTCTTCATCCCTCCACTCACTACCCTTTCTAATCTGCCCACCTCCCACCTTTCTCATGCCATAGGCATCTTTTGCGCAAGCCATCACTGCTTCCCTAGATACATCCCATTCCTCCCCCACTCCCCATAGGTCATTTGCTCTCACCTTTTTCCATTCTGCACTCAATCTCTCCTGATCCTTCCTCACACAAGTCTCCTTTCCAAGCTCACTTACTGTCACCACTATCTTCGCCCCATTTTCTCTCTTCTTTTCTGAAAACCTCTGCATATCTTCACCTTTGCCTCCACCAGATAATGATCAGACATCCTTTCAGTTGCCTCTCTCAGTACATTAACATCCAAAAGTCTCTCATGCACCCATCAATTAATACATAATCCAGTGATGCTCTCTGGCCATCTCTCCTACTTACATATGTATACTTATGTATATCTCTCTTTTTAAACCAGGTATTCCCAATCACCAGTCCTTTTTCAGCACAAAAATGTATAAGCTCTCACCATTTCCATTTACAACACTGAACACCCCATGTACACCAATTATACCCTCAACTGCCACATTACTCACCTTTGCATTCAAATCACCCATCACTATTACCCGGTCTCATGCATCAAAGCTGCTAACACACTCAGCTGCTCCCAAAACACTTGCCTCTCATGATCTTCTTTCTCATGACCAGGTGCATATGCACCAATAATCACCCATCTCTCTCCATCCACTTTCAGTTTTACCCATATTAATCTAGTGTTTACTTTCTCACACTATATCACATACTCCCATAGCTCCTGGTTCAGGTGTAGTGCTGCTCTTTCCTTTGCTCTTTTGCTCTCACCAACCCTTGACTTTACTCCCAAGACATTCCCAAGCCACTCTTCCCCTTTACCCTTGAGCTTCATTTCACTCAGAGCCAAAACATCCAGGTTCCTTTCCTCAAACATACTACCTGTCTCTCCTTTTTTCTCATCTCGGTTACATCCCCACACATTTAGACACCCCAATCTGAGCCTTCGAGGAGGATGAGCACTCCCTGCATGACTTCTTCTTCTATTTCCCCTTTTAGAAAGTTAAGATACAAGGAGGGGAGGGTTTCTAGGCCCCTGCTCCCATCCTCTTTAGTCGCCTTCTATGACACACGGGAATGCATGGGAAGTATTCTTTCTCTGGGAAATATTCTTTCTACCCTATCCCCAGGGGCAGGGGAGATTATTATGATAATAATGATATTATTTTCATTATTATTTATGTTTAGAAGTGGTTGTTGGGTGTCAGGTGCTACTAAAATGAATACATATATGAGAATGTGATCAGATGACCCAGTTGATGGCAAGATTAGATAGTTACAGCAGGATGGATTAGAGGTGAAAAACAGATCCAGAATATTAAGGGAATGGTCACAGTGGTCAGGAATATTACTTGGGTGGGAGATGATTTGCCCTGGATCATTGATAATGGAGAAAATGGGGGCTTCAAACCCCCAAGTATCTGTATGGGAGGTATTCAACCATCCCCTACAGTAAATTTTAAAATCCCGTATGTACAATATCTTGGCTTGCGGGTGAAAGACTGCCGCAGTCTCATGGCAGGAGTTTAGATTTTTGAGGAAATAGAAAATTTTTAGAAGTAGGAGAGCATTGGGTGAAACAGAGGAAAATTGCAGTAGTTGGGAGACAGACCTTGAGTCATGTAACATCAAACTTGGGGACTCAAGGTCCTCAAGGCAGACAGACCTTGAACCACATAACATCAACTTTTTGGACTCAGGGTCCTCAAGGCATGCAGCAGGTGTGTTGATGTTTTAGTATGCACAGACAACCACCTGTGAACTAGAATCATGAGTGGATATTATAGTTGGATTTGAAAAAGGGGCTAGTGAGAACATCCTTAGACAATTGGGTCTTAGAGAGAAGTGAGATATTAGGAGAGGCATTAAACAGATGGTGTGCAAGAGAAGAGAATGTACATAGTGAAACCATGAATGTTGTAGTTAATAGAAAAAGAAGGTCTATCAGAAAGGGAAAGATCATGGGAGAGGCTGGTACTACTACTACTCTCTGAGCTTTCCCTCCAATTGGCAATAGAGTCAGGTGGAAACCCGCAGATTCGTACCACCCTATGATGCCGGGGAATAGAGGCCACAGATTTGTTGGACTCTTATCTTTATTATATTCAAAGACGATTGTGCTGACAGAATGTGTGAAGAGAAATTTTGTGAAGAAAATAGTTGAAGTTGAGTAGGTGTATGGTGCTTGTAAGGAGAAGGTAGCAGGACAAGCCCATTAGTTCTGTTTTGATGAGACAGAAAGTTTTTTTTTTTTTTTTTTTTTTTTTTTTTTTTTTTATACTTTGTCGCTGTCTCCCGCGTTTGCGAGGTAGCGCAAGGAAACAGACGAAAGAAATGGCCCAACCCCCCCCCCCATACACATGTACATACACACGTCCACACACGCAAATATACATACCTACACAGCTTTCTATGGTTTACCCCAGACGCTTCACATGCCTTGATTCACTCCACTGACAGCACGTCAACCCCTGTATACCACATCGCTCCAATTCACTCTATTCCTTGCCCTCCTTTCACCCTCCTGCATGTTCAGGCCCCGATCACACAAAATCTTTTTCACTCCATCTTTCCACCTCCAATTTGGTCTCCCTCTTCTCCTCGTTCCCTCCACCTCCGACACATATATCCTCTTGGTCAATCTTTCCTCACTCATTCTCTCCATGTGCCCAAACCATTTCAAAACACCCTCTTCTGCTCTCTCAACCACGCTCTTTTTATTTCCACACATCTCTCTTACCCTTACGTTACTTACTCGATCAAACCACCTCACACCACACATTGTCCTCAAACATCTCATTTCCAGCACATCCATCCTCCTGCGCACAACTCTATCCATAGCCCACGCCTCGCAACCATACAACATTGTTGGAACCACTATTCCTTCAAACATACCCATTTTTGCTTTCCGAGATAATGTTCTCGACTTCCACACATTCCTCAAGGCTCCCAAAATTTTCGCCCCCTCCCCCACCCTATGATCCACTTCCGCTTCCATGGTTCCATCCGCTGACAGATCCACTCCCAGATATCTAAAACACTTCACTTCCTCCAGTTTTTCTCCATTCAAACTCACCTCCCAGTTGACTTGACCCTCAACCCTACTGTACCTAATAACCTTGCTCTTATTCACATTTACTCTTAACTTTCTTCTTCCACACACTTTACCAAACACAGTCACCAGCTTCTGCAGTTTCTCACATGAATCAGCCACCAGCGCTGTATCATCAGCGAACAACAACTGACTCACTTCCCAAGCTCTCTCATCCCCAACAGACTTCATACTTGCCCCTCTTTCCAGGACTCTTGCATTTACCTCCCTAACAACCCCATCCATAAACAAATTAAACAACCATGGAGACATCACACACCCCTGCCGCAAACCTACATTCACTGAGAACCAATCACTTTCCTCTCTTCCTACACGTACACATGCCTTACATCCTCGATAAAAACTTTTCACTGCTTCTAACAACTTGCCTCCTACACCATATATTCTTAATACCTTCCACAGAGCATCTCTATCAACTCTATCATATGCCTTCTCCAGATCCATAAATGCTACATACAAATCCATTTGCTTTTCTAAGTATTTCTCACATACATTCTTCAAGCAAACACCTGATCCACACATCCTCTACCACTTCTGAAACCGCACTGCTCTTCCCCAATCTGATGCTCTGTACATGCCTTCACCCTCTCAATCAATACCCTCCCATATAATTTCCCAGGAATACTCAACAAACTTATACCTCTGTAATTTGAGCACTCACTCTTATTCCCTTTGCCTTTGTACAATGGCACTATGCACGCATTCCGCCAATCCTCAGGCACCTCGCCATGAGTCATACATACATTAAATAACCTTACCAACCAGTCAACAATACAGTCACCCCCTTTTTTAATAAATTCCACTGCAATACCATCCAAACCTGCTGCCTTGCCGGCTTTCATCTTCCGCAAAGCTTTTACTACCTCTTCTCTGTTTACCAAATCATTTTCCCTAACCCTCTCACTTTGCACACCACCTCGACCAAAACACCCTATATCTGCCACTCTGTCATCAGACACATTCAACAAACCTTCAAAATACTCATTCCATCTCCTTCTCACATCACCACTACTTGTTATCACCTTCTGAGACAGAAAGTAAGACCAGAAATCCTGATATGGAGAGTTTAGAATGGTTTTAGGCACCATTTTAACATTCTTCAGTCAGGATAGGAGTATCGCCTTGGATGGTTGGGGTTTGTACATGGAGGAGGGTGAGACGTGTTTGGTACAATGTGAATTGGAATGAGGCAGTGTACGGGGGGAGGCATGCTGTCATTAAATTGAAACGGTGTGTTATGCAAACGAGGGAAACCATGGAAAGGTCTCTGGAGCCTGGTTGTGGGAGGGGGCTGTGGTTTTGGAGCATTATGCATGACAGCAAGAGCAGTAGGTCCCAACCTTTTTCCACTCATGACCTCCTTTTCAAATTACTGCTACACTTGCTTCTCCATATTATCCTGTTCAGTTTCATAGTCATTCGACAGTCCCTTTTGTGAGAAGTAAAAACATGAAACAACTAAAACAATGAATGACAAAGATTTTACTGCTTCTGTACATCATACAGTGTTGTTAGGTACATTTGTTTCAAGTTTATTAAACCAAGCTCATATTTTTATTTGCTGATACCTATCATTTCATCAACTCTCCAACCTAGCTATTTTAGGACTGCATCTGAGAAGAGAGTCTTGCTATGTGTGGTTGGGTGTTTGTGAGAGCCAGGACTGTATCTGAGAAGAGAGTCTTGCTATGTGTGGTTGGGTGTTTGTGAGAGCCAGTCTCATCATCCTCTACATCCAGTCTCTTTCTGCTCTTCTTTTTGATTTGGACAAATGTTGAAAACCCAGACTCACAAAGGTAGGTGGAGGCACATGGCAGGAGAACACGAAAGGCCAACATGCTGACTTTGGAATATGACTGATGCATGGTACACCAAAACTGAGTTACTAATCTCTCCTGGAAGAGGCCACAAGCTGAAGAGTCATGCTGCATATCTAAGTCCTCATTTATGTATTTTATGAGATACATAAGATTCTGCACAATTTGCCAACTTGTCCTTCACCCTAGCATAGGACCTAGAGTGCCCTAGACTCTGTATCTCCTAAGACTGTGATGTGGATATGAGGAAATATCCACATTCTCTTAAGGCTCCATGACCCTCTAACAACCCCAGGTTGGGAGCCCTTGAGCTAGAGAATGGATGTGAGTGATAGAGGCTTTTCTTTGTGTGTTCCTGTCAAACTATGATGAAAGAAAAGAAAAAGAATTGAATATGAAAAGACAGAAGAGGATATGCTGCTATGTTCGTTGTGGTGAAATAAAGAAATAGCAGGAGACTAGATAGGAAAAGTTGTATTGCATGAAAAGAAGAAAATGCTAATATGTACTGTCATTAGTGTACTTAAATGAAAGTGTCACATTATGAAGGATGATATATTTATGGAGAATCTCATGTAGACATTTGAATCATTCCTCATCTTACTGCATACTTACATACTTACAACTTTTTTGTACTTATACTTTGTCTGTATTTACTAGGTACTCGAGCATCTGTGACTGACTATGAGGACTGTAATCTAGGCACAGTTCGATCCAATGCTGTGGTGACACGCGGAGGATCTCTTTACAACTTGACTGAGGTGGAAGCTTACACGAACCTTCTCCTGTATGCTCAGCAGCACTTTGGTCGAGACTCTGAAGATGAGTGGAAGTAAGTATAATGTGTAGACAACTCCACCTAATGCTAGGTTTCGTAAAGATGTATGATTTTTATTTTCATTATTTGATAGAGCTTGAAGGACACACTACACTCCCAGACAGCCATTATTTGTTGGCAGTGCAGTAATGCATGTTAGAACTAAACAACATTGTTGTTTTCTCATTATTCAATCCATTCATGGTCAACTTGTGAAACAATTATCAGCGGGTCAGCAGAAATATCTTTTTATGAAATAGGAATAACATTGAATGCCTCACATTTATATGAATGAAGACATTAGGAATTTTTGAAGGCTTTTATTAGTAACAGAGGAAGTTTATATGTATTGTGATGGTAAGAACCATTTTGTTAATAGAATGTTTTATGATATGGATATATTTTGCTATATTCAGTATATGCTTATTAAGTGGAACTTTCAGAAGGGAAGCCACAGGTGTGCTTGATCATGGTTTGTAGCTTGTCTTTTTCATACAAGAATTATATGCTTCTCAGCCTGTTTCATAAATTCAAGACTTCTTCAGGCCAAATGAATCATGAGATCAGGCATCAGATGTACCACCATCTTAACTTAGCATTGCAAGACCTGAGGTTGAACTTACTGTGTTAATACAGAGACATTCATAACATAAGCTGCAGTTTTCTTTATGTGGAGTTACTGGCTTGTATTAGCAGTATACAATGTGAACTATATGGTGAATGCTAAGATAGATAGCTAGGTTTTTTTTTTTTTCTTTCTTTTGCCGCTGTCTCCCGCGTTTGCGAGGTAGCGCAAGGAAACAGATGAAAGAAATGGCCCAACGCACCACCATACACATGTATATACATACATCCACACACGCAAATATACATACCTACACAGCTTTCCATGGTTTACCCCAGACGCTTCACATGCCCTGATTCAATCCACTGACAGCACATCAACCCCGGTATACCACATCGATCCAATTCACTCTATTCCTTGCCCTCCTTTCACCCTCCTGCATGTTCAGGCCCCGATCACACAAAATCTTTTTCACTCCATCTTTCCACCTCCAATTTGGTCTCCCACTTCTCCTCGTTCCCTCCACCTCCGACACATATATCCTCTTGGTCAATCTTTCCTCACTCATTCTCTCCATGTGCCCAAACCATTTCAAAACACCCTCTTCTGCTCTCTCAACCACACTCTTTTTATTTCCACACATCTCTCTTACCCTTACATTACTTATTCGATCAAACCACCTCACACCACACATTGTCCTCAAACATCTCATTTCCAGCACATCCACCCTCCTGCGCACAACTCTATCCATAGCCCACGCCTCGCAACCATACAACATTGTTGGAACCACTATTCCTTCAAACGTACCCATTTTTGCTTTCCGAGATAATGTTCTCGACTTCCACACATTCTTCAAGGCTCCCAGGATTTTCGCCCCCTCCCCCACCCTATGATTCACTTCCGCTTCCATGGTTCCATCCGCTGCCAGATCCACTCCCAGATATCTAAAACACTTTACTTCCTCCAGTTTTTCTCCATTCAAACTTACCTCCCAATTGACTTGACCCCCAACCCTACTGTACCTAATAACCTTGCTCTTATTCACATTTACTCTTAAGTTTCTTCTTTCACACACTTTACCAAACTCAGTCACCAGCTTGTGCAGTTTCTCACATGAATCAGCCACCAGCGCTGTATCATCAGCGAACAACAACTGACTCACTTCCCAAGCTCTCTCATCCACAACAGACTTCATACTTGCCCCTCTTTCCAAAACTCTTGCATTCACCTCCCTAACAACCCCATCCATAAACAAATTAAACAACCATAGATACATCACACACCCCTGCCGCAAACCTACATTCACTGAGAACCAATCACTTTCCTCTCTTCCTACACGTACACATGCCTTACATCCTCGATAAAAACTTTTCACTGCTTCTAATAACTTGCCTCCCACACCATATATTCTTAATACCTTCCACAGAGCATCTCTATCAAGAGTAGTTCTTTTACGTAATAATATATGTTTTTATGCAATTTTTCGACTTGTATATATTATGTTACAAATTCTATGTGCCCTGATCAAAATTTTCTGCTGCCCTATTGAGCTCACAATATTTTTCTGGTGAATGTCACTTCTGTAACTGCTCCCATTGTTCAGACTTATGCCTTTCCCATAATCACTGTCTAAATTACCTGTGATTATATTATCATTTCCGTGTACTGAATGGAAATTCTGAATCAGTTCTTGAATCTTTACTTCTCATTCTCGCTTTACTTTTCATCTTGCTCTCAGAAAACATTAGAATAAATGCCAATTGGATCTGCGTCACAGATTGAAAGGGGTTGAGGAGATCCTAGGGCCCACTTGACTGCCATCATGTGACTGGGATCCCCTTTACTTCCATAGGAACAGGCCCTAATCCTGGTTCTTTTTATATACATTTCTGCAACAACATTTGTGGTCTTGGTTCCAACTTTCCCTGTGTTGAACATCACCTGTTTACCTCCTCCACTCTCAGTTGCTGACATCCTGTCTTTGACTAAGTGATTCTGTGAAGTCTAAAGTGTACAATGCCAGAAAAATATTATTTATTTATTTATTTTGCTTTGTTGCTGTCTCCCGCGTTAGCAAGGTAGCGCAAGGAAACAGATGAAAGAATGGCCCAACCCACCCACATGCACATGTATATACATACACGTCCACACACGCAAGTATACATATCTATACATCTCAACATATACATGTATGTACACACTCAGACATATACATATATACACATGTACATAATTCATACTGTCTGCCTTTATTCATTCCCATCGCCACCTCGCCACACATGTATTAACAACCCCCTCCCCCCTCATGTGTGTGAGGTAGTGCTAGGAAAAGACAACAAAGGCCCATTCGTTCACACTCAGTCTCTAGCTGTCATGTAATAATGAACCGAAACCACAGTTCCCTTTCCACATCCATGCCCCACAGAACTTTCCATGGATTACCCCAGACGCTTCACATGCCCTGGTTCAATCCATTGATAGCACGTCGGCCCCGGTATAGCACATCATTCCAATTCACTCTATTCCTTGCATGCCTTTCACCCTCCTGCATGTTCAGGCCCCGATCACTCAAAATCTTTTTCACTCCATCTTTCCATCTCCAGTTTGCTCTCCCACTTCTCGTTCCCTCCACCTCTGACACATATATCCTCTTTGTCAATCTTTCCTCACTCAATCTCTCCATGTGACCGAACCATTTCAAAACACCCTCTTCTGCCCTCTCAACCACACTCTTTTTATTACCACACATCTCTCTTACCCTATTATTACTTACTCGATCAAACCACCTCACACCACATATTGTCCTCAAATGTCTCATTTCCAGCACATCCACCCTCCTGCTTACAACTCTATCCATAGCCCACGCTTCGCAACCATACAACATTGTTGGAACCACTATTCCTTCAAACATTTTTGCTTTCCGAGATAATGTTCTTGACTTCCACACACTCTTCAACGCCCCCAGAATTTTTGACCCCTCCCCCACCCTTTGATTAACTTCCGCTTCCATGGTTCCATCTGCTGCCAAATCCACTCCCAGATATCTCAAACTTACCTCCCAATTGACTTGACCCTCAACCCTACTGTACCTAATAACCTTGCTCTTATTCACATTTACTCTCAACTCTCTTCTTTCACACACTTTACCAAACTCAGTCACCAGCTTCTGCAGTTTCTCACATGAATCAGCCACCAACGCTGTGTCATCAGCGAACAACAACTGACTCTCTTCCCACGCTCTCTCATCCACAACAGACTGCATACTTTCCCCTCTTTCCAAAACTCTTGCATTCACCTCCCTAACAACCCCATCCATAAACAAATTAAACAACCATGGAGACATCACACACCCCTGCCACAAACCTACATTCACTGAGAACCAATCACTTTCCACTCTTCCTACACGTACACATGCCTTACATCCTCAATAAAAACTTTCACTGCCTCTAACAAGTTGCTTCCCACACCATATACTCTTAATACCTTCCACAGAGCATCTCTATCAACTCTATCATATGCCTTCTCCAGATCCATAAATGCTACATACAAATCCATTTGCCTTTCTAAGTATTTCTCACATACATTCTTCAGAGCAAACACCTGATCCACACATCCTCTACCACTTCTGAAACCACACTGCTCTTCCCCAATCTGATGCTCTGTACATGCCTTCACCCTCTCAATCAATACCCTCCCATATGATTTACCAGGAATACACAACAAACTTATACCTCTGTAATTTGAGCCCTCACCTTTGTCCCCTTTGCGTTTGTATGATGGCACTATGCAGGCATTCCTCCAATCCTCAGGCACCTCACCATGAGTCATACATACATTAAATAACCTTACCAACCAGTCAACAATACAGTCACCCCTTTTTTTAATAAACTCCACAGCAATACCATCCAACTCCTCTGCCTTGCCGGCTTTCATCTTCCGCAAAGCTTTTACTACCTCTTCTCTGTTTACCAAATCATTTTCCCTAACCCTCTCACTTTGCACACCACCTTTACCAAAACACCCTATATCTGCCACTCTATCATCAAACACATTCAACAAACCTTCAAGATACTCACTCCATCTCCTTCTCACATCACCACTACTTGTTATCACCTCCCCATTATCCCCCTTCACTGAGGTTCCCATTTGTTTCCTTGTCTTACGCACTTTATTTACCTCCTTCCAAATCATCTTTTTATTCTCCCTAAAATTTAATGATACTCTCTCACCCCAACTCTCATTTGCTCTCTTTTTCACCTCTTGCACCTTTCTCTTGACCTCCTGCCTCTTTCTTTTATACATCTCCCACTCATTTGCATTATTTCCCTGCAAAAATCATCCAAATGCCTCTCTTCTCTTTCACTAATAATCTTACTTCTTCATCCCACCATTCACTGCCCTTTCTAATCTGCCCACCTCCCACGCTTCTCATGCCACAAGCATCTTTTGTACAAGCCATCACTGTTTCCCTAAATCATCCCATTCCTCCCCCACTCCCCTTATGTCCTTTGTTCTCACCTTTTTCCATTCTGTACTCAGTCTCTCCTGGTACTTCCTCACACAAGTCTGCTTCCCAAGCTCACTTACTCTCACCACTCTCTTCACCCCAACATTCTCCCTTCTTTTCTGAAAACCTCTACAAATCTTCACCTTCGCCTCCACAAGATAATGATCAGACATCCCTCCAGTTGCACCTCTCAGCACATTAACATCCAAAAGTCTCTCTTTCGCAGCCTATCAATTAACACGTAATCCAATAACACTCTCTGGCCATCTCTCCTACTTACATACGTATATTTATGTATATCTCTCTTTTTAAACCAGGTATTCCCAATCACCAGTCCTTTTTCAGCACACAAATCTACAAGCTCTTCACCATTTCCATTTACAACACTGAAAAATATACTTGTGTGTAAATGGTGTGTGTCATTTGGCTAAAAATGTTACTGTTTTATACAAAAAAGGCAATTCTCAACACAGAGTAGGTGGGTGGTGCACAATTACCATGATATAGGTAATAGAGTACACCAATGCCTTCCAATGATCCAGTGTTAGGGACATTGTTAGAAATGTTATACATTTATAGAATTGATAAGTTTTTGAACATTCCACTCAATGGAATAAGAGAACAGTTCTATCTATCTACGTCTCTGAGGCCTGTTCCAACTGGAACTCCCTCAAGTGAGTGGTCACAGCAATAGAATCTCTATAACAAGTGAACTCCATTGGTGTTTCTTAGCCTTTAGTGCCTCACCCTTAACAAGCCAGTGGTAGAAGGCAGCTTATTTGTAGTGTTTGCAAAGGCTTTTACCTATTGTTCCTACTGACTAGTTCGACCTAATGCTCCTACCTGCAACTTCTACCTAATTTTTCTACCTAATGGTCCTATGTAAATGTTCCTACCTACTACTTCTATCTACTGCTCCTACCATTTTGCCAAAAGGGGCTAGTATATAGTGCTCACTGCAGGAAAGTGTAGGGTTACGAAGAATGAGCTGTGTGAGTTAAGTGTTTGTCAAGTATTTGTATGACAAGGAGAGATTGTATGTTTGTAGACAGAATGCCAGTAGTCCATGTGGGAATGAGGTAGAAAAAAAAAAAAGGCAGCTACCCGGGTTAGAGAAGTGCAACTTGACAGCCATTGAAGTGCTGGCTCACTACGCAACAGTCACCAACCCTCCCGATACCCAGGTGGTTAGTACTGGTAATATACCTCCCTGGTCATTTAATGCTTACCAACTATTACATACCAGTAGAACAATTACTTGCCATAATATTGAAGTACAAATGGGTATGTTTGAAGGAATAGTGGTTCCAGCAATGTTGTATGGTTGCGAGGCGTGGGCTATGGATAGAGTTGTGCGCAGGAGGATGGATGTGCTGGAAATGAGATGTTTGAGGACAATGTGTGGTGTGAGGTGGTTTGATCGAGTAAGTAACGTAAGGGTAAGAGAGATGTGTGGAAATAAAAAGAGTGTGGTTGAGAGAGCAGAAGAGGGTGTTTTGAAATGGTTTGGGCACATGGAGAGAATGAGTGAGGAAAGATTGACCAAGAGGATATATGTGTCGGAGGTGGAGGGAACGAGGAGAAGTGGGAGACCAAATTGGAGGTGGAAAGATGGAGTGAAAAAGATTTTGTGTGATTGGGGCCTGAACATGTAGGAGAGTGAAAGGAGGGCAAGGAATAGAGTGAATTGGATCGATGTGGTATACCGGGGTTGACGTGCTGTCAGTGGATTGAATCGGGGCATGTGAAGCGTCTGGGGTAAACCATGGAAAGCTGTGTAGGTATGCATATTTGCGTGTGTGGACGTATGTATATACATGTGTATGGGGGTGGGTTGGGCCATTTCTTTCGTCTGTTTCCTTGCGCTACCTCGCAAACGCGGGAGACAGCGACAAAGCCAAAAAAAGAAAAAACTTATCTTTTTTATGGAAATGTGACTGTGGAAAAAATTATTGATATAATTGAAAAGTGGTAAAAAAAAAAGTGATTATAGAATGACTTAAAACTTAAAGTGCGGGCAAACTAGTGTTGGTTGTAGTTAGCTAACATTAAACAAGACATATGCATTACATTCATAAAAAGTAAAGAATTACATATGTCACTGCATTTCAGTTACATGTTCCCAGAATGGGAGCTTTGATATATAAAGGTTGGAAAGGAAACCAAAATGAGAAGTTAAAGGGTTAAAGAACAGTACTCACAAGGTTTACTCACAAATTTTGTTTTCTGAAATTATTTGTGTACCATATCTGTGCCATTCTGTATAAATAAAAGATAAGTAAAATGATGTGTAGAATTATCTTCAAACACTTTTCACTGTGATACTTCATATCTTCCAGTAAACCAGACCAGCTGCAACATTGAAAAATATAGAACTGCAAGGAAATTTTCTTATTGTTTGGTTGGTACATTTTTTGATACACTTATATGTGCTTTGGGGGAAAATTTGTCATGAGATTTTGAAAAGCCAAACTAGATTATTTTATCTATGTGGCATGAGAGAAGTTTATAAAATGAGGATAAGATGTATTAGTTCCCCTGTGATTTGTGGTTCATTTTGAGAAATTAAGGTTGATGTCCGACATCATGAATGCAATTCTGGCTTATACTGTCAGTCTTTTTCATGTAAATGTTTTCCAAGCACTGTGCAGACATTAGAATCTTTTGTGTCTTTGATTTTTTCATCTAGTAAATATATATTTTCCATTGCAGTTTCAAGATGTTTCATTCAGCAGAGCCATATGCAGACCTTATATTCCAGGTTTGTCTTGATTTGCAAATTGGTTAAAATCATATCTTTAGAGCTTGGATCATATATGAAATGCTTTAGTTTGTGCTGGTTATTTCAGATTCATTTGTAAAAATAAGATTTGTAGCTTTTGAGGTTTATTGTATATTATGCATTTTGTTGTCTTAATTTTTTTTTTTTTACTCTCTCTCCAGGATGCCACTCAGCAGCTTGTGCCCTTGCCTCCAGAACAACACCACTATCACCCATATCTTGGTAGGTCTTTAGTTTGGTGTTCACCAGTGGTAGAATAGAGATCTCGCATTCAAGGTTTGGTTATTTGGTTCGAGTTAGTTGGATGTTAATTACTATGGTCAGGGAGAATACTGGAAATGGGGGATATTGTGGATGCTCTGAGGATGGGAAAAAAAAAAAGTGTACAGTGACTAAGCTGCACCATAACCCATGGTGAACCCCCAAGTAGAAACAAAAGATTTATCCTTGCCTTACACTTAAGCAGTGTATAATTATAATTTATCCCTTCCCAACAAGCATGACTTTAACAGAAAACATACACACTGAAACGACTCAGCAGGCTCAAAACAACTGGCCTCCCAGCTTATTCTTACCCATACACTGTTGCAATCAAAGCTACATAACTGATTTGCTGTGTTGGGTTATTTTTCAATATTTGGAAGCATTATATATATTGTAAATATATGTGCACCAAAAGTTCTGGGAGCATTGAAGAATGTGTGGAAGTCAAGAACATTATCTTGGAAAGTAAAAATGGGTACGTTTGAAGGAATAGTGGTTCCAACAATATTATATGGTTGCGAGGCATGGGCTATGGATAGAGTTGTGTGGAGGAGGGTGGATGTGTTGGAAGTGAGATGTTTGAGGACAATATGTGGTGTGAGGGGGTTTGATCGAGTTAGTAATAATAGGGCAAGAGAGATGTGTGGTAATAAAAATAGTGTGGTTGAGAGAGCAGAAGAGGGTGTTTTGAAATGGTTTGGTCACATGGAGAGAATGAGTGAGGAAAGATTGGCCAAGAGGATATATATGTCAGAGGTGGAGGGAACGAGGAGAAGTAGGAGACCAAATTGGAGGTGGAAAGATGGAGTGAAAAAGATTTTGAGTGATCGGGGCCTGAACATGCAGGAGGGTGAAAGGCATGCAAGGAATAGAGTGAATTGGATCAATGTGGTATACTGGGGTCGACATGCTGTCAATGGATTGAACCAGGGCATGTGGAGCATCTGGGGTAAACCATGGAAAGTTGTGTGGGGCCTGGATGTGGAAAGGGAGCTGTGGTTTCTGTTTATTATTACATGACAGCTAGAGACTGAGTGTAAACGAAAGTGGCCTTTGTTGTCTTTTCCTAGCGCTACCTCGGGCACATGAGGGGGGAGGGGGGTTGGTATTTCATGTGTGGCGGGGTGGCGATGGGAATGAATAAGGGCAGACAGTATGTATTATGTACATGTGTATATATTTATATGTCTGTGTGTGTATATATATGTATACATTGAGATGTATAGGTATGTATATTTGCATGTGTGGATGTGTAGGTATATACATGTGTATGTGGGTGGGTTGGGCCATTCTTTCATCTGTTTCCTTGCGCTACCTCGCTAACGCGGGAGACAGCGACAAAGCAAAATAATAGAAAATAAGAATGCACCAAGAAAAAGTAATTAAAGAACAGTGTGTAAAGAATGAGTTAAAGAGAAATAAAGTATTAGAGCTATGTATCACATTGTAGCCACATGATGATGATGATGTGAAATATCATACATCACTTTACCCTCATAGCTCTGCTGGCACCTGAAAGATCATGATGATAATCAATTTGTAATGCTGTGTTTGATCTTACACTGTTAATGTTTCACTTGCAATAATTGATAAAAGTGAATATTATGACATAGAACACAACAAGTAGCAAACAGAATAACAGTTTCAGTATTATAAAGCAATTTTGTTAAAATACTTGCTGTCATCAGTGCATAAATATTTACTACAATTTTCAGTGTGACTTTTTCTTGCATTTTTCATTTGGATACATTGTTCATACATGATTGCTGTGAAGTAAATTTTAGAACAGTCTTGCTATCATGGGGTTTTTGTGGAGGTGCATGCTGCCATCAAAGTGCAAATGTTTATGATAAGAATCAGTTTGTGATGCTGTTTTTGGTTGTATAGTTTCTTTTTTTAGTGCATTTGTTCATAGACTCTTGCCCTGTAATACTTATCTATCAGATAGTAAAGATTAGAACAAATGCTAAAATGAAGTGAATTTGTGGAGATATACCAGATAGTAAAGATTAGAACAATTGCTAATGTGAAGTGAATTTGTTGAGATGTACTATTGTAAGTATAAATTTTTTTGTGATACCTAAGATGGCATTGGTAAATTAATGCCTTTATCATGGCCATCTCATGAGTGAAAAAGATTTTGAGCGATTGGGGGCTGAACATACAGGAGGGTGAGAGGCATGCGAGGAATAGAGTGAATGGGAATGATGTGGTCTACAGGGATCGATGTGCTGTCAATGGACTGAACCAGGGTATGTGAAGCATCTAGGGTATACCAAGGAAAGGTCTGTGGGGCCTGGATGTGGAAAGGGAGCTGTGGTTTGGGTGCATTACGCATAACAGCTAGAGAGTGAATAAGAACCAATGTGGCCTTTTTTGTCTGTTTCTCCTGGCGCTACCTTGCTGAAGCAGGAGGTAGAGATGCTGTTTCCTGTGGTGCGGGGTAGTGCCAGGACTGAGGTGAAGGCAAGCAATTATGAATATGTACATTTGTATATATGTGTATATATGTAGATGTTGATATGTACATGCATGTATATGTGCATGTATGGACATTTATGTGTATTTATGTGTATATGAGTGGATGGGCCATTCTTCGAATGATTCCTGGCACTACCCCACTGACGGGGGAAATGACAGTCATTGATAATAATAATTATATATATATATATATATATATATATATATATATATATATATATATATATATATATATATATTTCTTTCTTTCAAACTATTCGCCATTTCCCGCTTTAGCGAGGTAGCGTTAAGAACAGAGGACTGGGCCTTGGAGGGAATATCCTCACCTGGCCCCCTTCTCTGTTCCTTGTTTTGTAAAATTAAAAAAAAAACGAGAGGGGAAGATTTCCAGCCCCCCGCTCCCTCCCCTTTTAGTCGCCTTCTACGACACGCAGGGAATACGTGGGAAGTATTCTTTCTCCCCTATCCCCAGGGATATATATATATATATATATATATATATATATATATATATATATATATATATATATATATATATTTTTTTTTTTTTTTTTGCTTTGTCGCTGTCTCCCGCGTTTGCGAGGTAGCGCAAGGAAACAGACGAAAGAAATGGCCCAACCCACCCCCATACACATGTATATACATACGTCCACACACGCAAATATACATACCTGCACAGCTTTCCATGGTTTACCCCAGACGCTTCACATGCCTTGATTCAATCCACTGACAGCACGTCAACCCCGGTATACCACATCGATCCAATTCACTCTATTCCTTGCCCTCCTTTCACCCTCCTGCATGTTCAGGCCCTGATCACACAAAATCTTTTTCACTCCATCTTTCCACCACCAATTTGGTCTCCCACTTCTCCTCGTTCCCTCCACCTCCGACACATATATCCTCTTGGTCAATCTTTCCTCACTCATTCTCTCCATGTGCCCAAACCATTTCAAAACACCCTCTTCTGCTCTCTCAACCACGCTCTTTTTATTTCCACACATCTCTCTTACCCTTACGTTACTTACTCGATCAAACCACCTTACACCACACATTGTCCTCAAACATCTCATTTCCAGCACATCCATCCTCCTGCGCACAACTCTATCCATAGCCCACGCCTCGCAACCATACAACATTGTTGGAACCACTATTCCTTCAAACATACCCATTTTTGCTTTCCGAGATAATGTTCTCGACTTCCACACATTCTTCAAGGCTCCCAGGATTTTCGCCCCCTCCCCCACCCTATGATCCACTTCCGCTTCCATGGTTCCATCCGCTGCCAGATCCACTCCCAGATATCTAAAACACTTTACTTCCTCCGGTTTTTCTCCATTCAAACTTACCTCCCAATTGACTTGACCCTCAAACCTACTGTACCTAATAACCTTGCTCTTATTCACATTTACTCTTAACTTTCTTCTTTCACACACTTTACCAAACTCAGTCACCAGCTTCTGCAGTTTCTCACATGAATCAGCCACCAGTGCTGTATCATCAACGAACAACAACTGACTCACTTCCCAAGCTCTCTCATCCCCAACAGACTTCATACTTGCCCCTCTTTCCAAAACTCTTGCATTCACCTCCCTAACAACCCCATCCATAAACAAATTAAACAACCATGGAGACATCACACACCCCTGCCGCAAACCTACAATCACCGAGAACCAATCACTTTCCTCTCTTCCTACACGTACACATGCCTTACATCCTCGATAAAAACTTTTCACGGCTTCTAACAACTTGCCTCCCACACCATATATTCTTAATACCTTCCACAGAGCATCTCTATCAACTCTATCATATGCCTTCTCCAGATCCATAAATGCTACATACAAATCCATTTGCTTTTCTAAGTATTTCTCACATACATTCTTCAAAGCAAAGCCATTCTTTCGTCTGTTTGCTTGCGCTACCTCGCTAACGCGGGAGACAGCGACAAAGCAAAATAAAATCAAAGTATAAAAAAAAAAAAAAAATATGTATATATATGTGTGTATATATATATATATATATATATATATATATATATATATATATTTTTTTTTTCATACTATTCGCCATATCCTGCATTAGCGAGGTAGCGTTAAGAACAGAGGACTGGGCCTTTGAGGGAATATCCTCATATGGCCCCCTTCTCTGTTCCTTCTTTTGGAAAATTTAAAAAAAAAATGAGAGGGGAGGATTTCCAGCCCCCCGCTCCCTTCCCTTTTAGTCGCCTTCTACGACATGCAGGGAATACGTGGGAAGTATTCTTTCTCCCCTATATATATATATATATATATATATATATATATATATATATATATATATATATATATATGGGAGCGGGGGGCTGGAAATCCTCCCCTCTCGTTTTTTTTTAATTTTCCAAAAGAAGGAACAGAGAATTGGGCCAGGTGAGGGTATTCCCTCAAAGGCCCAGTCCTCTGTTCTTAACGCTACCTCACTAATGCGGGAAATGGCGAATAGTTTGAAAGAAAGAAAAGAATATATATATATATATTATTTTTTTTTTTTTTTTTTTTGTCGCTGTCTCCCGCGTCTGCAAGGTAGCGCAAGGAAACAGACGAAAGAAATGGCCCAACCCCCCCCATACACATGTATATACATACGTCCACACACGCAAATATACATACCTACACAGCTTTCCATGGTTTACCCCAGACGCTTCACATGCCTTGATTCAATCCACTGACAGCACGTCAACCCCGGTATACCACATCGCTCCAATTCACTCTATTCCTTGCCCTCATTTCACCCTCCTGCATGTTCAGGCCCCGATCACACAAAATCTTTTTCACTCCATCTTTCCACCTCCAATTTGGTCTCCCTCTTCTCCTTGCTCCCTCCACCTCCAACACATATATCCTCTTGGTCAATCTTTCCTCACTCATCCTCTCCATGTGCCCAAACCACTTCAAAACACCCTCTTCTCTCTCAACCACGCTCTTTTTATTTCCACACATCTCTCTTACCCTTACGTTACTCACTCGATCAAACCACCTCACACCACACATTGTCCTCAAACATCTCATTTCCAGCACATCCATCCTCCTGCGCACAACTCTATCCATAGCCCACGCCTCGCAACCATACAACATTGTTGGAACCACTATTCCTTCAAACATACCCATTTTTGCTTTCCGAGATAATGTTCTCGACTTCCACACATTCTTCAAGGCCCCCAGAATTTTCGCCCCCTCCCCCACCCTATGATCCACTTCCGCTTCCATGGTTCCATCCGCTGCCAGATCCACTCCCAGATATCTAAAACACTTCACTTCCTCCAGTTTTTCTCCATTCAAACTCACCTCCCAATTGACTTGACCCTCAACCCTACTGTACCTAATAACCTTGCTCTTATTCACATTTACTCTTAACTTTCTTCTTCCACACACTTTACCAAACTCAGTCACCAGCTTCTGCAGTTTCTCACATGAATGAGCCACCAGCGCTGTATCATCAGCGAACAACAACTGACTCACTTCCCAAGCTCTCTCATCCCCAACAGACTTCATACTTGCCCCTCTTTCCAAAACTCTTGCATTTACCTCCCTAACAACCCCATCCATAAACAAATTAAACAACCATGGAGACATCACACACCCCTGCCGCAAACCTACATTCACTGAGAACCAATCACTTTCCTCTCTTCCTACACGTACACATGCCTTACATCCTCACTAAAAACTTTTCACTGCTTCTAACAACTTTCCTCCCACACCATATATTCTTAATACCTTCCACAGAGCATCTCTATCAACTCTATCATATGCCTTCTCCAGATCCATAAATGCTACATACAAATCCATTTGCTTTTCTAAGTACTTCTCACATACATTCTTCAAAGCAAACACCTGATCCACACATCCTCTACCACTTCTGAAACCACACTGCTCTTCCCCAATCTGATGCTCTGTACATGCCTTCACCCTCTCAATCAATACCCTCCCATATAATTTGCCAGGAATACTCAACAAACTTATACCTCTGTAATTTGAGCACTCACTCTTATCCCCTTTGCCTTTGTACAATGGCACTATGCACGCATTCCGCCAATCCTCAGGCACCTCACCATGAGTCATACATACATTAAATAACCTTACCAACCAGTCAACAATACAGTCACCCCCTTTTTTAATAAATTCCACTGCAATACCATCCACACCTGCTGCCTTGCCGGCTTTCATCTTCTGCAAAGCTTTTACTACCTCTTCTCTGTTTACCAAATCATTTTCCCTAACCCTCTCACTTTGCACACCACCTTTACCAAAACACCCTATATCTGCCACTCTATCATCAAACACATTCAACAAACCTTCAAAATACTCACTCCATCTCCTTCTCACATCATACATATATATATATATATATATATATATATATATATATATATATATATATATATATATATATATATTGACGTGCTGTCAGTGGATTGAATCAGGGCATGTGAAGCGTCTGGGGTAAACCATGGAAAGTAGTGTGGGGACTGGATGTGGAAAGGGAGCTGTGGTTTTGGGCATTATTGCATGACAGCTAGAGACTGAGTGTGAACGAATGGGGCCTTTGTTGTCTTTTCCTAGTGCTACCTCACACACATGAGGGGGGAGGGGGATGGTATTCCATGTGTGGCGAGGTGAATGAATAACGGGAGACGGTGTGAATTGTGTGCATGGGTATATACGTATGTGTCTGTGTGTGTATATATATGTGTACATTGAGATGTATAGGTATGTATTTTTGCGTGTGTGGACGTGTATGTATATACATGTGTATGGGGATGGGTTGGGCCATTTCTTTCGTCTGTTTCCTTGCGCTACCTCGCAAACGCGGGAGACAGCGACAAAGCAAAATAAAATATAACTAATATATATATATATATATATATATATATATATATATATATATATATATATATATATATATATATATATATATATATGGATCTGGAGAAGGCATATGATAGAGTTGATAGAGTTGCTCTGTGGAAAGTATTAAGAATATATAGTGTGGGAAGCAAGTTGTTAGAAGCAGTGAAAAGTTTTTATCGAAGATTTAAGGCATGTGTACGAGTAGGAAGAGAGGAAAGTGATTGGTTCTCAGTGAATGTTGGTTTGCGGCAGGGGTGCGTGATGTCTCCATGGTTGTTTAATTTGTTTATGGATGGGGTTGTTAGGGAGGTGACATATACATACACAGACATATACATATATACCCATGTACATAAGTCATACTGTCTGCCTTTATTCATTCCCATTGCCAACCTGCCACACATGGAATTACAACTCCCTCCCCCCTCATGTGTGCGAGGTAGCGCTCGGAAAAGACAACAAAGGCCCCATTCGTTCACACTCAGTCTCTAGCTGTCATGTAATAATGCACCGAAACCACAGCTCCCTTTCCACATCCAGGGGACGGGAGCGGGGGGGCTGGAAACCCTCCCTTCCTTGTATTTTAACTTTCTAATAGGGGAAACAGAAGAAGAGTCACACAGGGAGTGCTCATCATCCTCGAAGGCTCAGATTGGGGTGTCTAAATGTGTGTGGATGTAACCAAGATTAGAAAAAAGGAGAGATAGGTAGTGTGTTTGAGGAAGGGAACCTGGATGTTGTGGCTCCGAGTGAAATGAAGCTCAAGGGTAAAGGGGAAGAGTGATTTGGGGATGTCTTGGGTGTAAAGTCAGGGGTTTATGAGAGGACAAGAGCAAGGGAAGGAGTAGCACTACTCCTGAAACAGGAGCGGTGGGAGTATGTGATAGAGTGTAAGAAAGTAAACTGTAGATTGATATGGGTAAAACTGAAAATGGATGGAGAGAGATGGGTGATTATTGGTGCATATGCACCTGGGCATAAGAAGAAAGATCATGAGAGGCAAGTGTTTTGGGAGCAGCTGAGCGAGTGTGTTAGTAGTTTTGATGCACGAGACCGGGTTATAGTGATGGGTGATTTGAATGCAAAGGTGAGTAATGTGGCAGTTGAGGGAATAATTGTTGTACATGGGGTGTTCAGTGTTGTAAATGGAAATGGTGAAGAGCTTGTAGATTTATGTGCTGAAAAAAGGACTGGTGATTGGGAATACCTGGTTTAAAAAGAGAGATATACATAAGTGTACGTATATAAGTAGGAGTGATGGCCAGAGAGCATTATTTTATTATGTCTTAATTGATAGGTAAGCGAAAGAGAGACTTTTGGATGTTAATGTGCTGAGAGGTGCAACTGGAGGGATTTCTGATCATTATCTTGTGGAGGCGAAGGTGAAGATTTGTAGAGGTTTTCAGATAAGAAGAGCGAATGTTAGGTGAAAAGAGTGGTGAGAGTAAAGTGAGCTTGGGAAGGAGACTTGTGTGAGGAAGTACCAGGAGAGACTGAGTACAGAATGGAAAAAGGTCAGAACAAAGGAGGTAAGGGGAGTGGGGGAGGAATGGGATGCATTTAGGGAATCATTGATGGCTTGCACAAAAGATGCTTGTGGCATTGAGAAGCATGGGAGATTGGCAGATTAGAAAGGGTATTGAGTGTGGGATGAATAAGTAAGATTGTTAGTGAAAGAGAAGAGAGAGAGGCATTTGGATGATTTTTGCAGGGAAATAATGCAAATGAGTGGGAGATGTATAAAAGAAAGAGGCAGGAGGTCATGAGAGAGATGCAAGAGGTGAAAAAGAGGTCAAATGAGAGTTGGGGTGAGAGAGTATCATTAAATTTCAGGGAGAATTCAAAGATGTTTTAGAAGGAGGTAAATAAAGTGCATAAGACAAGGGAACAAATGGGAACTTCAGTGAAGGGGGCAAGTGGGGAGGTGATAACAAGTAGTGGTGATGTGAGAAGGAGATGGAGTGAGTATTTTGAAGGTTTGTTGAATGTGTATGATGATAGAGTGGTAGATATAGGGTGTTTTGGTCAAGGTGGTGTGCAAAATGAGAGGGTTAGGAAAAATTATTTGGTAAACAGGGAAGAGGTAGTAAAAGGTTTGCAGAAGATGAAAGCCGGCAAGGCAGCGTGTTTGGATGGTATTGCAGTGGAATTTATTAAAAAAGAGGGTGACTGTATTGTTGACTGGTTGGTTTGGTTATTTAATGGCAAAGGGGATAAAAGTGAGTGCTCAAATTACAGAGGTATATGTTTGTTGAGTATTCCTGGTAAATTATATGGGAGGGTTATGATTGAGAGGGTGAAGGCATGTACAGAACATCAGATTGGGGAAGAGCAGTGTGGTTTCAGAAGTGGTAAAGAATGTGTGGATCAGGTGTTTGCTTTGAAGAATGTGTGTGAGAAATACTTAGAAAAAGAAATACTTAGAAAAGCAAATGGATTTGTGTGTAGCATTTATGGATCTGGAGAAGGCATATAATAGAGTTGATAGAGATGCTATGTGGAAGGTATTAAGAATATTTGGTGTGTGAGGCAAGTTGTTAGAAGCAGAAAAGTTTTTATTGAGGATGTAAGGCATGTGTACGTGTAGGAAGAGAGGAAAGTGATTGGTTCTCTGTGAATGTAGGTTTGTGGCAGGGGTGTGTGATGTCTCCATGGTTGTTTAATTTGTTTATGGATGTGGTTGGTAGGGAGGTGAATGCAAGAGATTTGGAAAGAGGGGCAAGTATGCAGTCTGTTGTGGATGAGAGAGCTTGCGAAGTGAGTCAGTTGTTGTTTGCTGATGATACAGCGCTGGTGGCTGATTCGTGTAAGAAACTGCAGAAGCTGGAGACTGAGTTTGGTAAAGTGTGTGAAAGAAGAAAGCTGAGAGTAAATGTGAATAAGACTAAGGGTATTAGGTACAGTAGGGTTGAGGGACAAGTCAATTGGGAAGTAAGTTTGAATGGAGAAACATTGGAGGAAGTGAAGTGTTGTAGATATCTGGGAGTGGATTTGGCAGCGGATGGAACCATGGAAGTGGAAGTGAATCATAGGGTGGGGGAGGGTGCGAAAGTTCTGCAAGCGTTGAAGAATGTGTGGAAGTCGAGAACATTATCTCGGAAAGCAAAAATGGGTATGTTTGAAGGAATAGTGGTTCCAACAATGTTATATGGTTGCTAGGCATGAGCTATGGATAGAGTTGTGCGGAGGAGGGTGGATGTGCTGGAAATGAGATGTTTGAGGACAATATGTGGTGTGAGATGGTTTGATCGAGTAAGTAATGTTAAGGTACGAGAGATGTGTGGTAATAAAAAGAGTGTGGTCGAGAGAGCAGAAGAGGGTGTTTTGAAAAGGTTTGATCACATGGAGAGAATGAGTGAGGAAAGATTGTCCAAGAGGATATATGTGTCAAAGGTGGAGGGAGCGAGGAGAAGTGGGAGACCAAATTGGAGGTGGAAAGATGGAGTGAAAAAGATTCTGAGTGATTGGGGCCTAAACATGCAAGAGGGTGAAAGGTGTGCAAGGAATAGAGTGAATTGGAACGATATGGTATACTGGGGTCGATGTGCTGTCAATGGATTGAACCAGAGCATGTGAAGCGCTTGGGGTAAACCATGGAAAGTTCTGTGGGGCCTGAATGTGTAGAGGGAGCTGTGGTTTTGGTGCATTATTACATGAGAGCTAGAGACTGAGTGTGAACGAAAGTGGCCTTTGTTGTCTTTTTCTAGCGCTACCTTGCGCACATTTGGGGGAGGGGATTATTATTTCATGTATGGCAGGGTGGCGATGGGGGTGAATATAGGTAGACAGTATGAATTATGTACATGTGTATATGTGTATATGTCTGTGTATATATATGTATACGTTGAGATGCATAGGTATGTACATTTGCGTGTGTGGACGTGTATGTATATTCATGCGTATGTGGGTAGGTTGGGCCATTCTTTCGTCTGTTTCCTTGCAGTACCTCGCTAACACGGGAGACAGCGACAAAGGTGAAGGTATGTACAGAGCATCAGATTGGGGAAGAGCAGTGTGGTTTCAGAAGTGGTAAAGGATATGTGGATCAGGTGTTTGATTTGAAGAATGTATGTGAGAAATACTTAGAAGAGCAAGTGGATTTGTATGTAGCATTTATGGATCTGGAGAAGGCATATGATAGAGTTGATAGAGATGCTCTGTGGAAGGTATTAAGAATATATGGTGTGTGAGGCAAGTTGTTAGAAGCAGTGAAAAGTTTTTATCGAGGATGTAAGGCATGTGTACATTGTGTAGGAAGAGAGGAAAGTGATTGGTTCTCAGTGAATGTAGGTTTGTGGCAGGGGTGTGTGATGTTTCCATGGTCATTTAATTTGTTTATGGATGGGATTGTTAGAGAGGTGAATGCAAGAGTTTTGGAGAAAGGGGCAAGTATGCAGTCTGTTGTGGATGAGAGAGCTTGGGAAGTGAGTCAGTTGTTGTTCGCTGATGATACAGTGCTGGTGACTGTTTCGTGTGAGAAACTGCAGAAGCTGGTGACTGAGTTTGGTAAAGTTTGTGAAAGAAGAAAGTTGAGAGTAAATGTGAATAAGAGCAAGGTTATTAGGTACAGTAGGGTTGAGGGACAAGTCAATTGGAATGTAAGTTTGAATGGAGAAAAACTGGAGGAAGTGAAGTGTTTTAGATATCTGGGAGTGGGTTTGGCAGCTGATGGAACCATGAAAGCAGAAGTGAATCGTAGGGCGAGGGAGAGGGCGAAAGTTCTGGGAACGTTGAAGATTGTGTGGAAGTCGAGAAAATTATCTCAGAAAGCAAAAATGGGTATGTTTGAAGGAATAGTGGTTCCAACAATGTTGTATGGTTGCGAGGCATGGGCTATGGATAGAGTTGTGTGGAGGAGGGTGGATGTGCTGGAAATGAGATGTTTGAGGACAATATGTGGTGTGGGGTGGTTTGATCGATTAAGTAATGATAGGGTAAGAGAGATGTGTGGTAATAAAAAGAGTGTGGTTGAGAGAGCAGAAGAGGGTGTTTTGAAATGGTTTGGTGACGTGGAGAGAATGAGTGAGGAAAGATTGACCAAGAGGATATATGTGTCTGAGGTGGAGAGAACAAGAAGTGGGATACATTATTGGAGGTGGAAAGATGGAGTGAAAAAGATTTTGAGTGATCGGGGCCTAAACATTCAGGAGGGTGAAAGGCGTGCAAGGAATAGAGTGACTTGGAATGATATGGTATACCGGGGTCGACGTGCTGTCAATGGATTGCGCTAGGGCACGTGAAGGGTCTGGGGAAAACCATGGAAAATTCTGTGGGGCCTGGATGTGGAAAAGGAGCTGTGGTTTCGATGCATTATTACATGACAGCTAGAGCCTGAGTGTGAACTAATGTGGCCTTTGTTGTCTTCCTAGCGCTACCTCACGCACATGAGGGGGAGGGGGTTGTTATTTCATGTGTGGCAGGGTGGCGATGGGAATGAATAAAGGTAGACAGTATGCATTATGTACGTGTGTATATATTTATATGTCTGTGTGTGCATATATATGTATACGTTGAGATGTATAGGTATGTATATTTGCGTGTGTGGACGTGTATGTATATACATGTGTATGTTGGTGGGTTGGGCCATTCTTTCGTCTGATTCCTTGCGCTACCTCGCTAACACAGGAGACAGCGACAAAGCAAAATAATAATGGCAATAATAATGGGAAGGTAGACAGTTCCAAAGCTTTGATGTGTAGGGTAAGAAGCAGGTATCATAATGGCCCACCCTTGAGTTGCTGATGGCCACACAATAATCATGTGATGCAGTAGATTACAGAGTATTACGTGGTCTGGCTAGTGGTGGGGTAACACAAGCAGCCAGCTTTAGGGGGCAAAAACCAAGGTAATACCTTTAGAAGAGGGAAAGTGAACCAACATTGTGGTGTAGGGCAAGAGAGCCAAGCAAATGGATTTGTATGTAGCATTTATGGATCTGGAGAAGGCATACGATAGAGTTGATAGACATGCTCTGTGGAAGGTATTAAGAATATATGGTGTGGGAGGCAAGTTGTTAGAAGCAGTGAAAAGTTTTTATTGAGGATGTAAGGCATGTGTATGTCGTGTAGGAAGAGAGGAAAGTGATTGGTTCTCAGTGAATGTAGGTTTGTGGCAGGGGTGTGTGATGTTTCCATGGTTGTTTAATTTGTTTATGGATGGGGTTGTTAAGGAGGTGAATGCAAGAGTTTTGGAGAAAGGGGCAAGTATGAAGTCTGTTGTGGATGAGAGAGCTTGGGAAGTGAGTCAGTCATTGTTTGCTGATGATACATTGCTGGTGGTTGATTCATGTGAGAAACTGCAGAAGCTGGTGACTGAGTTTGGTAAAGTGTGTGAAAGAAGAAAGTTAAGAGTAAATGTGAATAAGAGCAAGGTTATTAGGTACAGTAGGGTTGAGGGTCAAGTCAATTGGAAGTTAAGTTTGAATGGAGAAAAACTGGAGGAAGTGAAGTGTTTTAGATATCTGGGAGTGGATTTGGCAGCAGATGGAACCATGGAAGAAGTGAATCATAGGGTGGGGGAGGGGGCGAAAATTCTGGGAATGTTGAAGAATGTGTGGAAGTCCAGAACATTATCTCGGAAAGCAAAAATGGGTATGTTTGAAGGAATAGTGGTTCCAACAATATGGTCGCGAGGCATGGGCTATGGATAGAGTTGTGAGGAGGAGGGTGGATGTGCTGGAAATGAGATGTTTGAGGACAATATGTGGTGTGAGGAGGTTTGATCGAGTAAGTAATGATAGGGTAAGAGAGATGTGTGGTAATAAGAAGAGTGTAGTTGAGAGAGCAGAAGAGGGTGTTTTGAAGTGGTTTGGTCATGTGGAGAGAATGTGTGAGGAAAGATTGACCAAGAGGATATATGTGTCAGAGGTGGAGGGAATGAGGAGAAGTGGGAGACCTTATTGGAGGTGGAAGGATGGAGTGAAAAGGATTTTGAGTTATCAGGCATGAACATGCAGGAGGGTGAAAGGTGTGCAAGGAATAGAGTGAATTGGAACGATGTGGTATACCGGGGTCGACGTGCTGTCAATGGATTGAACTAGGGCATGTGAAGCATCTGGGGTAAACCACGAAAAGGTCTGTGGGGCCTGGATGTGGAAAGGGAGCTGTGGTTTTGGTGCATTATTACATGAGAGCTAGAGACTGAGTGTGAACGAGTGTGGCCTTTGCTGTCTTTTCCTAGCGCTACCTCGCACACACGAGGGGGGAAGGGGGTTATTATTTCATGTGTGGCGGGATGGCGATGGGAATGAATAAAGGCAGACAGTATGAATTATGTACATGTGTGTATATGTATCTGTCTGTGTGTATATATTTATGTATACGTTGAGATGTATAGGTATGTATATTTGCGTGTGTGGATGTGTATGTATATACGTGTATGTTGGTGGGTTGGGCCATTCTTTCGTCTGTTTCCTTGCGCTACCTCGCTAATGCAGGAGACAGCGACAAAGCAAAATAATAATGAGAATGAGGAGGTAGAGAGTTCCAAAGCTTTGATGTGTAGGGAAAGAAGCAGGTATCATAATGGCCCCCCCTTGAGTTGCTGATGGCCACACAATAATCATGTGATGCAGTAGATTACAGAGTATTGTGTGGTCTGGCTAGTGGTGGGGTAACACGAGCAGCCAGCTCTTGAGGGCAAAAACCAAGGTAATACCTTTAGGAGAGGGAAAGTGAACCAACATTGTGGTGTAGGGCAAGGGGTCAAGTTTGGAAGTTAGTATTTAATTTAGTATACTTTTATTGAAGTTAACTATAATTCACACTGAATTAAAATATTTATGTTGTTTGTAAATCATGTATGGTGTTTTTGAATATTTTAGGGGGTTAAAGGAGTGAAACTGTTAATTTGTAAACTGTGTGTTGGGTTCTTAATTATTTTAAGGAGTTGAAGGAGTGAAACTATTATCTTTTGTTTGCTTTCTATTAGTTTAAATAATTCTAGTTGTGCAACAGTTAGTTTTATATTGTAGCTCAGAATGTAACCTTGTAAAACAACAGGAGTATATTGTAGGTATTTAAGATATGCCTTATTGAAGTACTTAGTAAGTGCATGTGAATTTCACTATTTATGTGTTTATAATGTTTTTGAGTAGCAAGAAGTATTTTTAGCATGTTTGTTGTCAGTATTTTTTTATATTTTTTCTATATACTTGTATTCCCATTTGGAATGAATTTTTCCATCAAGCAGTTTTGTTTACTTTGGAAAGTAGTTGGGATATTCACTGCAGTCATTGTTCACAAAAATGCCTTGCTATAAATTTTGCCAATTGCTTTAAACATACTGAAAGAAGCTGATTTACGAGTTTTAGATAAACAAGGATGTTGATTTTTTTGCAGATTTCAAAAGTGTTGCTTGCTTTAGTGATATTTTACCCTGTATCTTTGATGTGAAGATTAATTTTTATGATATAGATGTTAATTGTAAAGGTATTTGTTTCTAAGCCTTGTGTCATCATGCAAATATGTTTGGGAAACTGAAACTGAACTTTAACAAAAACATTATTTTTTAGGCTTGGAATTCCTGAATGCTCGATATGAGGTGGACTGCACTGCAAGTGCTATCACCATACAAGTTTCATCTATACTGATGGGTGTAGCAGTGATGATCTCTTTTGCGTGATTAAGCATCATCAATAATGTGTCAAGAACATTGAAAAATAAGTTCAAGTTGATATTCTTTTGGTAACATCTTTGCACTCATGTGCCTTATTTGAGACAACTTATCTGTGAACAAGTAAATATATTTTGCATCCATGTACTGCATTTGAAACAACTTGTGTGGACAGGGAAATGCGATACATACAGGGCCTGAGTTAGGCATCTTTGGCCTTTGTGCTACCTATGATTCTGTGACCCTCCCTTTTACTGCCACCCCTCAGTCCTTAGCATTTTCTACTTGCCAGGCTATTCCCATCAGTTGCCTCTATATTATTGGTTTGACTGCTCTTTGAATTTGACATTTATATTTATATAATTTTGAGGCCTGTAACCATAGGGTCAAAATGCCTGCGCTCAAGATGTCTTTTGTGGGAATAATCATGGTTGCAAGTGGAGAAGTGGTTAGTGTAGCAAAGGCCTGTTCAAGTTAGTTACAAAAATTTATCAAGGAACAATTCAGGCTTATGAATTTAAGTGGAAAATTGAAAGCCTTTTTTTGTAATATTTGATAATTTTCTAGTGCACAAAAACTAAGAATCTGAGTCTGTTATAATACTTTTTCCAATTTTTTATCGACTTCAGGTTACAGAACCAGATAACACATGAAATTCAAATTGACTTGGTCAGCATAAGGCATTATAATGTTATTGTCACTGTAACAGCCCTCCTTATGAGGAGGAAAATTACATACTTATATGTTTGGATGGAATCTCACTTGTATATAGAAGCCTATGCAATGTTCCCCAAACTTATGTGTTTTTCTTTCATAGATCTAATTGCAATTTCTCTTCAGGAAGTTCATCGAAAATAGCATCATTCATACACATTTGAATAAATGATTATGAATTTATCATTCACTGTACATGTTACAGAAAAGCAGAAGTTTATGAAAATTTGTAAGTTAAATTCAGTTATTTGTAGCTTCTTTCTTATGTCATACACGTGCCATCTGAAATCACCAAGAGTTAATGAATTTTGATAGTCTGTCAAGTTTGTTTTTAATTCTAATGACATATGATCACTCAAATGGACTGTATGAATTCATTTGATTGGCAGTCTGAGATTGGGAACATTCAAATGAATTTATTCATTTGGCAGCCAAAGTGTTAATCCATTTACTGCTGTGATAAAAGCTATATTTCTGATCTATATCAAATTGTTTTTTGATTTTCCACTTAATTTTTGATATTTGTTTGTCATTTCCTGTGTAGTGAGGTAGCTCCAGAAACAAAGAAAGAATGGCCTTATCTTCTGACATCACACTATAGTTGTCATATAGTGCACTGATGCCAGAGTCCCCTATCTACATCAGGCCCAGGAGACCTTTCTGTGGTTTCTCCTGACCATTTCATGTGCCCTGGACCTGCTGTCATTAGGTTGAACCAGGGAATACAAAGCTGGACTTGGCTGAGAATAGGAGCTTCTGATTTTGGTGTCTTAATCATGACAATATAGACTGGATGTGAAAAAGTGAGACTATTTATTTGTCTGTTCCCAGTGCATCCTCACGATGCTGGAAACGACAAACAAATATTGCGAGAACAAATGAGTAAAAAATGTACATGGTACAGTCAAATAATAAGAATAAAATAGAATCCAAGTTATGTGTCACATGGGAGTCATGTAGTACTGTTGTGGTGTGTCATACATCATTGCACACTTATGCTTCTGCTAGCTTGTAGATTTTAGCAAAGATAATTTCTGACACTGTTTTTATTACACTGTTGCTTTTAACTTGCATTTGTTTATAAATGAATGCTCTATAACATTGTAATCACCAAATACTGAATATGTAGTTTTTTTTTTTTTATACTTTGTCGCTGTCTCCCGCGTTTGCGAGGTAGCGCAAGGAAACAGACGAAAGAAATGGCCCAACCCCCCCATACACATGTATATACATATGTCCACACACGCAAATATACATACCTACACAGCTTTCCATGGTTTACCCCAGACGCTTCACATGCCTTGATTCAATCCACTGACAGCACGTCAACCCCGGTATACCACATCGCTCAATTCACTCTATTCCTTGCCCTCCTTTCACCCTCCTGCATGTTCAGGCCCCGATCACACAAAATCTTTTTCACTCCATCTTTCCACCTCCAATTTGGTCTCCCTCTTCTCCTCGTTCCCTCCACCTCCGACACATATATCCTCTTGGTCAATCTTTCCTCACTCATTCTCTCCATATGGCCAAACCACTTCAAAACACCCTCTTCTGCTCTCTCAACCACGCTCTTTTTATTTCCACACATCTCTCTTACCCTTACGTTACTCACTCGATCAAACCACCTCACACCACACATTGTCCTCAAACATCTCATTTCCAGCACATCCATCCTCCTGCACACAACTCTATCCATAGCCCATGCCTCGCAACCATACAACATTGTTGGAACCACTATTCCTTCAAACATACCCATTTTTGCTTTCCGAGATAATGTTCTTGACTTCCACACATTCTTCAAGGCCCCCAGAATTTTCGCCCCCTCCCCCACCCTATGATCCACTTCCACTTCCATGGTTCCATCCGCTGCCAGATCCACTCCCAGATATCTAAAACACTTCACTTCCTCCAGTTTTTCTCCATTCAAACTCACCTCCCAATTGACTTGACCCTCAACCCTACTGTACCTAATAACCTTGCTCTTATTCACATTTACTCTTAACTTTCTTCTTCCACACACTTTACCAAACTCAGTCACCAGCTTCTGCAGTTTCTCACATGAATGAGCCACCAGTGCTGTATCATCAGCGAACAACAACTGACTCACTTCCCAAGCTCTCTCATCCCCAACAGACTTCATACTTGCCCCTCTTTCCAAAACTCTTGCATTTACCTCCCTAACAACCCCATCCATAAACAAATTAAACAACCATGGAGACATCACACACCCCTGCCGCAAACCTACATTCACTGAGAACCAATCACTTTCCTCTCTTCCTACACGTACACATGCCTTACATCCTCGATAAAAACTTTTCACTGCTTCTAACAACTTTCCTCCCGCACCATATATTCTTAATACCTTCCACAGAGCATCTCTATCAACTCTATCATATGCCTTCTCCAGATCCATAAATGCTACATACAAATCCATTTGCTTTTCTAAGTATTTCTCACATACATTCTTCAAAGCAAACACCTGATCCACACATCCTCTACCACTTCTGAAACCACACTGCTCTTCCCCAATCTGATGCTCTGTACATGCCTTCACCCTCTCAATCAATACCCTCCCATATAATTTACCAGGAATACTCGACAAACTTATACCTCTGTAATTTGAGCACTCACTCTTATCCCCTTTGCCTTTGTACAATGGCACTATGCACGCATTCCGCCAATCCTCAGGCACCTCACCATGAGTCATACATACATTAAATAACCTTACCAACCAGTCAACAATACAGTCACCCCCTTTTTTAATAAATTCCACTGCAATACCATCCAAACCTGCTGCCTTGCCGGCTTTCATCTTCCGCAAAGCTTTCACTACCTCTTCTCTGTTTACCAAATCATTTTCCCCAACCCTCTCACTTTGCACACCACCTCGACCAAAACACCCTATATCTGCCACTCTATCATCAAACACATTCTACAAACCTTCAAAATACCCACTCCATCTCCTTCTCACATCACCACTACTTGTATGACAGCTTTATAGTTACAAAGTGATTTAGTTGGGATGTGTGCTACAACCAGTGCATGAATGTTTATGATAATTGTGATAGTTTTCTTGGTCTTACATACTTTTTATGCATTTGGTCATAATTGATTGCTTTATGATAGTATATCTATCTTTATCTCTGGTGCCCATTCCCTCTGAGAACTCCCATTAAGGGGGTGGCCACAGCAACAGTCTCCACTTATCCCTGTTCTTACACGTTTCCCTCACTTAAAATATTTCACGTACTCTTCCACCATTGCTCTCCCTCCAGTGTTCTTCCATTCTATTTGCCCATGTCACAGGTGGTCTTCCTCTCACATCAACCCCTTTAATTGTACTATCATACATTCTCCTTGAAATCTCCTAGTCTTGCATTCTTTTCACATGCTCAGACTGCCTCAAACTGTTACAATTCACTCATTCTACCACGCCACAATTCATTCCCTTTGCATTCCCTACCATACTGCATCTTACATCACCCCTTCATTTCTTTCTTCATAACATCTAGTCGTACCAGATGCTCCTCCCAAATAGCTCATTTCCATAGCCTGGATTATTGACCTCTGTGACTCATTCCTTGTCCACATTTCAGCTGCACATTGGGAGGACCATGCTGTGCCCAAAGCCTCTCTTTGCTTCCATACTTACATCTCTACCTTTTATTATTCTTTTAAGGGACTCAATGACTCTTCAGCCTCATACTGCTCTTTTCCTTATTTATTCTTCTGTATTACTAAATTTACCCAAGGCAGCTCCTAAATACTTAAATTTTCTCACCTCTTCCACTCTTTCTCCTTCCACATTCAAACACAATGGAGTACACATTCTTCTTTCACTCTATATGGTTTTGCAAAATCTATATTTTCATTGTTTCCATTCAAATGCCATCCCTTTACTTTTACTTGCATTTACCTTCAATTACTTATGTTTACACACATCATAAAACACACTTACAACCTTCTGCAAGTCCTTTTCACTCTCAACAAACAGTAAAGTATCATTCACGCTGCCACACTCCATCCCTGCACCACCTTTCCTTAGTTTTGCTCTCATCTCTCTTATCCCTCTGTCTATTTATTTATTCATTTATTTTGCTTTGTCGCTGTCTCCCATGTTTGCGAGGTAGCGCAAGGAAACAGACGAAAGAAATGGCCAAACCCACCCCCATACACATGTATATACACACACGTCCACACATGCAAATATACATACCTATACATCACAATGTACACATATATATACACACACAGACACATACATATATACCTATGCTCACAATTCACACTGTCTGCCTTTATTCATTCCCATCGCCACCTCACTACACATGGAATACCATCCCCCTCCCCCCTCATGTGTGCGGGGTAGCGCTAGGAAAAGACAACAAAGGCCTCATTCGTTCACACTCAGTCTCTAGCTGTCATGCAATAATGCCCGAAAACCACAGCTCCCTTTCCACATCCAGGCCCCACACAACTTTCCATGGTTTACCCCAGACGCTTCACATGCCCTGATTCAATCCACTGACAGCACGTCAACCCCGGTATACCACATCGATCCAATTCACTCTATTCCTTGCCCGCCTTTCACCCTCCTGCATGTTCAGGCCCCGATCACTCAAAATCTTTTTCACTCCATCTTTCCACCTCCAATTTGGTCTCCCACTTCTCCTCGTTCCCTCCACCTCCGACACATATATCCTCTTGGTCAATCTTTCCTCACTCATTCTCTCCATGTACCCAAACCATTTCAAAACACCCTCTTCTGCTCTCTCAACCATGCTCTTTTTATTTCCACACATCTCTCTTACCCTTACATTACTTACTCGATCAAACCACCTCACACCACACATTGTCCTCAAACATCTCATTTCCAGCACATCCACCCTCCTGCGCACAACTCTATCCATAGCCCACGCCTCGCAACCATACAACATTGTTGGAACCACTATTCCTTCAAACATACCCATTTTTGCTTTCCGAGATAATGTTCTCGACTTCCACACATTCTTCAAGGCTCCCAGGATTTTCGCCCCCTCCCCCACCCTATGATTCACTTCCGCTTCCATGGTTCCATCCGCTGCCAGATCCACTCCCAGATATCTAAAACACTTTACTTCCTCCAGGTTTTCTCCATTCAAACTTACCTCCCAATTGACTTGACCCTCAACCCTACTGTACCTAATAACCTTGCTCTTATTCACATTTACTCTTAACTTTCTTCTTTCACACACTTTACCAAACTCAGTCACCAGCTTCTGCAGTTTCTTACATGAATCAGCCACCAGCGCTGTATCATCAGCGAACAACAACTGACTCGCTTCCCAAGCTCTCTCATCCACAACAGACTTCATTTTTGCCCCTCTTTCCAAAACTCTTGCATTCACCTCCCTAACAACCCCATCCATAAACAAATTAAACAACCATGGAGACATCACACACCCCTGCCGCAAACCTACATTCACTGAGAACCAATCACTTTCCTCTCTTCCTACACGTACACATGCCTTACATCCTCGATAAAAACTTTTCACTTTCTAACAACTTGCCACCCACACCATATATTCGTAATACCTTCCACAGAGCATCTCTATCAACTCTATCATATGCCTTCTCCAGATCCATAAACGCTACATACAAATCCATTTGCTTTTCTAAGTATTTCTCACATACATTCTTCAAAGCAAACACCTGATCCACACATCCTCTACCACTTCTGAAACCATACTGCTCTTCCCCAATCTGATGCTCTGTACATGCCTTCACCCTCTCAATCAATACCCTCCCATATAATTTACCAGGAATACTCAACAAACTTATACCTCTGTAATTTGAGCACTCACTCTTATCCCCTTTGCCTTTGCACAATGGCACTATGTACGCATTCTGCCAATCCTCAGGCACCTCACCATGAGTCATACATACATTAAATAACCTTACCAACCAGTCAACAATACAGTCACCCCCTTTTTTAATAAATTCCACTGCAATACCATCCACACCTGCTGCCTTGCCGGCTTTCATCTTCCGCAAAGCTTTTACTACCTCTTCTCTGTTTACCAAATCATTTTCCCCAACCCTCTCACTTTGCACACCACCTCGACCAAGACACTCTATATCTGCCACTCTATCATCAAACACATTCAACAAACCTTCAAAATACTCACTCCATCTCCTTCTCACATCACCACTACTTTTTATCACCTCCCCATTAGCGCCCTTCACTGAAGTTCCCATTTGCTCCCTTGTCTTACGCACTTTATTTACCTCCTTCCAGAACATCTTTTTATTCTCCCTAAAATTTAATGATACTCTCTCACCCCAACTCTCATTTGCCCTCTTTTTCACCTCTTGCACCTTTCTCTTGACCTCCTGTCTCTTTCTTTTATACATCTCCCTTTCAATTGCATTTTTTCCCAGCAAAAATCATCCAAATGCCTCTCTCTTCTCTTTCACTAATAATCTTACTTCTTCATCCCACCACTCACTACCCTTTCTAATCAACCCACCTCCCATGCTTCTCATGCCACAAGCATCTTTTGCGCAATCCATCACCGATTCCCTAAATACATCCCATTCCTCCCCCACTCCCCTTACTTCCATTGTTCTCACCTTTTTCCATTCTGTACTCAGTCTCTCCTGGTACTTCCTCACACAAGTCTCCTTCCCAAGCTCACTTACTCTCACCACCCTCTTCACCCCAACATTCACTCTTCTTTTCTGAAAACCCATACAAATCTTTACCTTAGCCTCCACAAGATAATGATCAGACATCCCTCCAGTTGCACCTCTCAGCACATTTACATCCAAAAGTCTCTCTTTCGCCCGCCTGTCAATTAACACGTAATCCAATAACGTTCTCTGGCCATCTCTCCTGCTTACATACGTATACTTATGTATATCTCGCTTTTTAAACCAGGTATTCCCAATCACCAGTCCTTTTTCAGCACATAAATCTACAAGCTCTTCACCATTTCCATTTACAACACTGAACACCCCATGTATACCAATTATTCCCTCAACTGCCACATTACTCACCTTTGCATTCAAATCACCCATCACTATAACCCGGTTGCATGCATCAAAACTACTAACACACTCATTCAGCTGCTCCCAAAACACTTGCCTCTCATGATCTTTCTTCTCATGCCCAGGTGCATATGCACCAATAGTCACCCATCTCTCTCCATCAACTTTCAGTTTTACCCATATTAATCGAGAATTTACTTTCTTACATTCTATCACATACTCCCCCAACTCCTGTTTCAGGAGTACTGCTACTCCTTCCCTTGCTCTTGTCCTCTCACTAACCCCTGACTTTACTCCCAAGACATTCCCAAACCACTCTTCCCCTTTACCCTTGAGCCGTGGTGACATCACTCAACCCTACCTCACACCCACAAGTATACTGAAACTTCTCCTCAACTTTCCATCCAATCTTACACATGATCCTTTTGCAAAATACTTCTCCAGAAAAATCTGATCCACACATCCCTTACTATACCTAAAACCCCCTTGCTTCTCATTTATTCTGCATTCAGTCACTTCCTTCAGTCTGTCAGTCAACATTCATTCATACAGTGTTTCTGGTATACTTCACACCAGACATCCTTAGCACCTTTTCTTGTGAATAAAGGAACAATAATAGTTTTCACCCAATCCTTAGGCACAAGCTTTTGTTTCCATGCTAAATTTCATATCAGATGCATCCACTTTATCACATTTTCTCCTCCATACTTGAGCATTTCAGCCAAAATCCCTTCCACCCCAGGTGCCTTTCCTGCCTTCAGCCTTATTGCCTTTTTTGCTTCCCCTTTTGTTGTTGGCCCTTGCTTTAGTATGCTCTTCCTTCCACACCCATGCATGCAACAAGAGCTTTCTCACCTCCCACATTCATCAGTAGTAAACATGTGATTGTGACAATCACATGTTTACCAAATGGCGTCCTAGCTTCATCTCTTCGATGTATATCAACTGACTTATATTTCAGAAGTGGTAGAGGATGTGTGGATCAGGTGTTTGCTTTGAAGAATGTATGTGAGAAATACTTAGAAAAGCAAATGGATTTGTATGCAGCATTTACGGATCTGGAGAAGGCATATGATAAAGTTGATAGAGATGCTCTGTGGAAGGTATTAAGAATATATGGTGTGGAAGGCAAGTTGTTAGAAGCAGTGAAAAGTTTTTATTTAGGATGTAAGGCATGTGTATGTGTAGGAAGAGAGGAAAGTGATTGGTTCTCAGTGAATGTAGGTTTGTGACAGGGTTGTGTGATGTCTCCATGGTTGTTTAATTTGTTTATGGACGTGGTTGTTAGGGAGGTGAATACAAGAGTTTTGGAAAGAGGGGCAATTATGCAGTCTGTTGTGGACAAGGGAGCTTGGGAAGTGAGTCGGTTGTTGTTCGCTGATGATACAGCGCTGGTGGCTGATTCATGTGAGAAACTGCAGAAACTGGTGACTGAGTTTGGTAAAGTGTGTGAAAGAAGAAAGCTGAGAGTAAATGTGAATAAGAGCAAAGGTTATTAGGTATAGTAGGGTTGAGGGACAAGTCAATTGGGAGGTAAGTTTGAATGGAGATAAACTGGAGGAAGTGAAGTGTTTGGATATCTGGGAGTGGATTTGGCAGCGGATGGAACCATGGAAGTGGAAGTGAATCATAGGGTGGGGGAGGGGGCGAAAGTTCTGGTAGCATTGAAGAATGTGTGGAAGTTGAGGACATTATCTCGGAAAGCAAAAATGGGTATGTTTGAAGGAATAGTGGTTCCAACAATGTTATATGGTTGCAAGGCGTGGGCTATAGATAGAGTTGTGTGGAGGAAGGTGGATGTGCTGGAAATGAGATGTTTGAGGACAATATGTGGTGTGAGGTGGTTTGATCGAGTAAGTGAAAATAGGGTAAGAGAGATGTGTGGTGATAAAAAGAGTGTGGTTGAGAGAGCAGAAGAGGGTGTTTTGAAACGGTTTGGTCACATGGAGAGAATGAGTGAGGAAAGATTGATCAAGACGATGTACGTGTCAGAGGTGGAGGGAACGAGAAGTGGGAGACCAAATTGGAGATGGAAAGATGGAGTGAAAAAGATTTTGAGTGATCGGGGCCTGAACATGCAGGAGGGTGAAAGGTGTGCAAGGAATATAGTGGATTGGAACGCTGTGGTATACCGGGGTCGACGTGCTGCCAATGGATTGAACCAGGGCATGTGAAGCGTCTGTGGTAAACCATGGAAAGTTCTGTGGGGGCCTGGATGTGGAAAGGGAGCTGTGCTTTCGGTGCATTATTACATGACAGCTAGATACTGAGTGTGAACGAAAGTGGCCTTTGTTGTCTTTTCCTAGCGCTACCTCGCACACATGAGTGGGGAGGGGGTTGTTATTTCATGTGTGGCGAGGTGGCGATGGAAATGAATAAAGGCAGACAGTATGAATTATGTACATGTGTATATATGTATATGTCTGTGTGTGTATATATGTGTATACATTGAGATGTATAGGTATGTATATTTGCGTGTGTGGACGTGTATGTATATACATGTGCATGAGGGTGGGTTGGGCCATTCTTTCGTCTGTTTCCTTGCGCTACCTCGCTAACGTGGGAGACAGCGACAAAGCAAAATTAAATATAATAAAAATAATATATATTTGCGTGTGTGGACGTATGTATATACATGTGTATGGGGGGGGTTGGGCCATTTCTTTCGTCTGTTTCCTTGCGCTACCTCGCAAACGCGGGAGACAGCGACAAAGTATAATAAAAGAAAAAGAAAAAAAAAATGTATACACATAAACATCCAAGCGGAAGCGGAAGTGGATCATAGGGTGGGGGAGGGGGCGAAAATCCTGGGAGCCTTGAAGAATGTGTGGAAGTCGAGAACATTATCTTGGAAAGCAAAAATGGGTATGTTTGAAGGAATAGTAGATCCAACAATGTTGTATGGTTGCGAGGCGTGGGCTATGGATAGAGTTGTGCGCAGGAGGATGGATGTGCTGGAAATGCGATGTTTGAGGACAATGTGTGGTGTGAGGTGGTTTGATCGAGTAAGTAACGTAAGGGTAAAAGAGATGTGTGGAGATAAAAAGAGCGTGGTTGAGAGAGCAGAAGAGGGTGTTTTGAAATGGTTTGGGCACATGGTGAGAATGAGTGAGGAAAGATTGACCAAGAGGATATATGTGTCGGAGGTGGAGGGAACGAGGAGAAGTGGGAGACCAAATTGGAGGTGGAAAGATGGAGTGAAAAAGATTTTGTGTGATCGGGGCCTGAACATGCAGGAGAGTGAAAGGAGGGCAAGGAATAGAGTGAACTGGATCGATGTGGTATACCGGGGTTGACGTGCTGTCAGTGAATTGAATCAGGGCATGTGAAGCGTCTGGGGTAAACCATGGAAAGCTGTGTAGGTATGTATATTTGCGTGTGTGGACGTATGTATATACATGTGTATGGGGGTGGGTTGGGCCATTTCTTTCGTCTGTTTCCTTGCGCTACCTCGCAAACGCGGGAGACAGCGACAAAGCAAAAAAAAAAAAAAAAGAAAATAAACATCCATGTACATATAAACATATACAAACACACACATATGTATACATGTACATATTCATATTTGCTTGCCTTCTTTCATTCCTGGCACTACCCTGCCCCACAGGAAACAGCATCACTATCCCCTGCTTCAGCAAGGTAGTGCCAGGAAAACAGACAAAAATGGCCACATTTGTTCGCACCAAGTCTGCAGCTGTCATGTGTAATGCACCGAAACCATAGCTCCCTATTCACATCCAGGCCCCATTGACCTTTCCATAGTTTACCCCAGACATTTCACATGCCTTGATTCAGTCCATTGACAGCAGGTATTTGAATAATTTTAGACTGTATATTGATTACCATAATCATGAATATACCTTATTTTTGGCTGATCAGCATAACAGTGTTGGAGTTGTTAATACAAGGTAAAAAATGATAGCCAAAAAAAAAATGATAGCCAAAATTACAACACATCCGTCCAATTGTGGTTGTTTTACAGACATAAGATTTTGTAGTAACAGGATTAAAAGTTTTTTGTAGTATATTTTGATGTGATAAGGATATTTTTGATAGATATTAATGGTAAATATTGTGATTTGTATTTCTATACATTGTTACAGTAGGTACATCAGTCTGTTATTCTTGGAATTCTTCTTGTTCCATTCTGCAATATATGTTATTCACATGGAATGTGCATGAAACCATACATATCAATAGTAGCTTATGCTTAAAGGTCCATGTTTATTTCAGATGTGATGGAGGTATGTTTGTTAAAAGTACATGAAAAGTGACAAATTTTGCTAATGTAAATGTTTAAGCAGTGTGTATATAGCTATGCACATTCATGCATTCCATAGATTATGTAATTTATATAAAGAAATTCATTTAGGAGTACAATTTTTGCCAAAATATATAACATTTTGTTTTTAAGAGGCATGAAAGCAGATTAAAGAATTTATGTTGCATTAATATGTTGTTAAGAACTCAGCAAGGCCAATGTGCAGACTTGTTTTAGTGTTCTTTGAAGATTTCTGTTGCTCCAGTAACTAGTAATGGCATTTGGAGATGCAAAAGATCACTGTATTTTGAGACCACTCCAGGAATTTTCTGTCTTTTATAACTCAGATCAATGCTTGATTATCTGGATGCAAATCTTGTAAAGTACATCTCTGCATGTCTAGGCTGAATTTAGACCACTGACATGTATTACTACAAAGGAGACATGGATGTTACAAGAGTGTTTGGAGAATTCCGCATGCAAATCAGCCTATTTGATATGTATGGAAAAAAAATCACCAGAAAAATGGGTTTACAAAAGCATTTGTAAATAGATCAGTAATTTAGACTGGACATGTTAATATAAGTATCTTGTTCAGCAGAAATGTACTTGTTGCTGACATTGACTGCATCTATATTTTTAGTAAAGAGAGATGAGAACATTTGTTTTTTCCCTTCATTTAGTAGTGTCTTAGAAAGAAATTTGAATCTTAAATGTTTCAATATACTTGGCATTTGGAGAAAGCATTTCAGAGATAGGGTGTTAAGTAAGATCAGTTCATAAAAGTAAGGCTAAAATTTTAGGCAGTTAAATTACTTGAAGAATATAGATGTGACTGCTTTGCTGTAATTTTTGTATTGTGATGATAAGTGGTTAATCAGGATATGCAGTGATGAGGCTACACAAGAGTATGCAACATATCTGTCATGTGTAATGCACTGAAACCACAGCTCCCTATCCACAACCAGGTCCTACAGACCTCTCCATGGTTTACCCCGGATACTTCACATATCTTGGTTCAGTCCGTTAACAGCATGGTGACTCCAGTATTCCACATTGTCCCAATTCACTCTGTCCCATGGATTCCTTTCCTTCTCTCATTTTCAGGCCCTGATCACTCAAAATATTTTCCACTCCATTTTCTCTTTCCAATATGGTCTCCTTTTCCTTCATTCCCTCCATTTCTGATACATGTATCCTTTTTGTCAACCTTTCCTTATTCTTTCTCTTCATATGTCCAAACCATTTCAGCATACCTTTTTCTGCTTTCTTAACCACACTCTTTTTATTACCACACCTCTCTCGTACTATTTAACTTCTTTCAAACCACCTCACACCACATATTGTCCTCAAACATTTCATTTCCAACACATCCACCTTCATCTGCACAGTCCATGCCTTGCATTCATATAATGCTGGGATTGCTGTATGTTCAAACACACCCATTTTTGCTCCCAGATAATGTTCTCTCCTTCCACACATTCTTTAGTGTTCCCAGAATCTTCACCCCTCACCCATCCTATGACTCACTTCTGCTTTTATGGTTACATTTGCTGCTATGTCCACTCCCAGTAATCTAACTTCTTTTCCTCCAAGCTTTCTCCATTCAAACTTACTCCTCAGCTAACCTCTCCTTTTGCTCTGCAGAGCTTAATAACCTTGCATATATTTGCATTCACTCTCAGTTTCCTCCATTTACATGCTCTTGTAAACTTATTTGCCAACTTATGTAGTTTCTTACTTGAACATGCCACCAATGCTGTATCATCAACAAACAACAGTTGACTCACCTAGACCCTGTCATGCCCCAGACTACATATTTGTCCCTCTCTCCAAGAATTTCACATTTACCTCCCTCACCACCCCTACCATATACAATATGAATAACCATGGTGACATCACATACCCCTGCCACAGACCAACTTTTACTTGGAACCCTTCAGTCTCCTCTTTTCCTACTCGTACATGTGTTATACCTTTGATAAAAACTCTTTGCTTGTAGCAGCTTTCCTCCCACTCTGTATTCTCAAGACTTTCCACAAGGCATCTCTAATAATGCTATGTTTTCACCTGATCAATAAAGGCCACACAAATCCATCTGTTTTCCTTAAGTATCTTTCACACATTCTTTAAATCAAATACCAAATCCACACAACCCCTACTGCCTCTGAAGCCACACTGTTCCTCCCCAGTCTGTTGCTCTGTACATACTTTTACCTTCTCAATAAGTACCCTCTCATCCAAATTAACAAGTGCACTCAACAATCTTGTACTTCTGTAATTTGAATAATCACCTTCCCTCTTGTCTTTATTCATTGGCACTCTACATGCATTTTGCCAATCAACAGGTGCCTTGCCATGATCCATGCATACATTTGAAGACCTTACCAAGCAATCAACTACACAGTCTCCCCATTTCTTAAATCAATTTCAATAGCATCCACTGCGGCTGCCTTGCCACATTTGTCTTGCATAAGGTTTTCACCACCTCTTTCCTCTGCACCAAACTACTCTCCATGATACTCACTTTGCAAACCACCCGGACCTAGATAGTATACATCTGCCACCCTTTTCATCAAGCACATTCAACAGTCCTTTAAGATACTCAGTCCCCCTTCTCCTCACCTCCTTTTACTACTTCCCTTTTACCCCTTTTCCTATATGTTCTCTTGTTTTTGCACATTATTAACGTCCTTTCCAAATATCTTATCTCACTAGAGTTTACTGATAATAGCTCACTCCAATTCTCATGTTCTCTTTTATATTGTGCATTATTAACCTCCTTTCAAAAGATCTTGTTCTCCCTAAAGTTTACTGATAATCGCTAACCCCAATTCAACCCCACTATGTTATATCATTCCAATTCACTCCATCCCGTGCATGACTCTTGCCTGTTCAGGTCCCGACCACCCAAAATGTTTTTCACTCCATTCTGCCATCTCCTGTTCGATATCCCGCTTCTCCTTGTTTCCTCTACGTCTGACACAGATTTCCTATTTGGCAACCTCTCCTCACTAATATTCTCCATATGTCTTAGCCACATGTACATTTCAATGAATACATACATAGACATACACAGACATATACATATATACACATGTGCATATCCATACTTGTGAATGGAACCATGGAAGCAAAAGTGAGACACAGAAGGATGGGGTAACAAAAGTTCTAGGATCACTTGGGGATGTGTAAAGAGAGGTTGTTATTTAAGAGAGCAAAAAATGGGTATGTTTGAAGGTATAGTCATCCCAACAATGTTTTATGGATGTGAGGTTTGGGCTATAGATGAGGATGTGCAGAGAGGGATGGATGTTTTGGAAACTATATGTTTGAGTACAACAATTAGTTTGAGGTGGTTTGATCAAGTAAGTAAAAAAAAAAAGCTAGAGAGATGTGTGGTAATAGGAAGAATGAGGTGAGACAGCTGAAGAGGGTGGGTGTACTGACATGGCTAGGACATTTATTTATTTTCATTTATTTATCATACTTAACTGCCGTCTCCCGCATTAGCGAGGTAGTGCAAGGAAACAGACAAGGAATGGCTCAACCCACCCACATACACATTTTTTTTTTTTTTTTGCTGCTTTGTCGCTGTCTCCCGTGTTTGCGAGGTAGCGCAAGGAAACAGACGAAAGAAATGGCCCAACCCACCCCCATACACATGTATATACATACGTCCACACACGCAAATATACATACCTACACAGCTTTCCATGGTTTACCCCAGACGCTTCACATGCCCTGATTCAATCCACTGACAGCACGTCAACCCCGGTATACCACATCGCTCCAATTCACTCTATTCCTTGCCCTCCTTTCACCCTCCTGCATGTTCAGGCCCCGATCACACAAAATCTTTTTCACTCCATCTTTCCACCTCCAATTTGGTCTCCCTCTTCTCCTCGTTCCCTCCACCTCCGACACATATATCCTCTTGGTCAATCTTTCCTCACTCATTCTCTCCATGTGCCCAAACCATTTCAAAACACCCTCTTCTGCTCTCTCAACCACGCTCTTTTTATTTCCACACATCTCTCTTACCCTTACGTTACTTACTCGATCAAACCACCTCACACCACACATTGTCCTCAAGCATCTCATTTCCAGCACATCCATCCTCCTGCGCACCACTCTATCCATAGCCCACGCCTCGCAACCATACAACATTGTTGGAACCACTATTCCTTCAAACATACCCATTTTTGCTTTCCGAGATAATGTTCTCGACTTCCACACATTCTTCAAGGCTCCCAGAATTTTCGCCCCCTCCCCCACCCTATGATCCACTTCCGCTTCCATGGTTCCATCCGCTGCCAGATCCACTCCCAGATATCTAAAACACTTCACTTCCTCCAGTTTTTCTCCATTCAAACTCACCTCCCAATTGACTTGACCCTCAACCCTACTGTACCTAATAACCTTGCTCTTATTCACATTTACTCTTAACTTTCTTCTTTCACACACTTTACCAAACTCAGTCACCAGCTTCTGCAGTTTCTTACATGAATCAGCCACCAGCGCTGTATCATCAGCGAACAACAACTGACTCACTTCCCAAGCTCTCTCATCCACAACAGACTTCGTACTTGCCCCTCTTTCCAAAACTCTTGCATTCACCTCCCTAATAACCCCATCCATAAACAAATTAAACAACCATGGAGACATCACACACCCCTGCCGCAAACCTACATTCACTGAGAACCAATCACTTTCCTCTCTTCCTACACGTACACATGCCTTACATCCTCGATAAAAACTTTTCACTGCTTCTAACAACTTGCCTCCCACACCATATATTCTTAATACCTTCCACAGAGCATCTCTATCAACTCTATCATATGCCTTCTCTAGATCCATAAATGCTACATACAAATCCATTTGCTTTTCTAAGTATTTCTCACATACATTCTTCAAAGCAAACACATATAGATACATAAATGCTTTTCAGTAAGCTTTGTTCACAAAGCTTACTGGAAAGCTAGAAAGACATTTTATGCTTCTTGTAACAAAGACGTGACAAATATGGATGAGTCTAAAAGTTTAATGTTGCCCTATTCTACCAACATACCATAGCTAATTTAAGACATGTTCTTAAAAACAGTTCTTGTATGTTGCTTTCCATTACAGTAACACCATCAGCAAGATCTTAATAGATAATGGGCCAAATCATGCAACAATTAGGAGTGCTTACACGGTCAAATGTAAGGCATGGAAATATATTTATGTAGGCCAGACTGGTAAGACTGTAACGGAGAGGTGTTATTGGCATTGACATTCAGGACGGAGGGATGACCACAAAAATGTGATTGCTAAACATTGTCATGAAAATGATCACCTCAATCTTGAAAATCCCAATATTTTATATGCCTCTGCTGATTATGCCACACGTAATGTCATTGAATCTGTCTTATTGTTAATACTAAGAACTTTAATTTGACTCCATGCAATTTTAAAAGTCCATCCTAGCTTTAATCAAACTATTATGGGAGAATTGACAAAACACAAAAACAAAAAGGTTGTTCATGACATACCCTGCTCCCTGGGTCAACTTCTGCCACCTGACACTCCTTAATCCCTCTCCCTTAAAAGGGTTATGCCCAGACATAGCAGACAGTGCTTGGCCTAGAAAGATTGGTGTTGAACGGTGGAAACCAAGTGTGATGTTGGCATTTAGATAACTTTATTAAGTACTGTCAAGTAATGAGCTGGATTGTCGACACAAAACATGTCGTGCCACATGTATAGAAAAATTACACATTAGATAAAATTGTGTGATTGGGAATACCTGGTTTAAAAAGAGAGATATACATAAGTATACGTATGTAAGTAGAAGAGATGGCCAGAGAGCCTTATTGGATTACGTGTTAATTGATAGGTGTGCGAAAGAGAGACTTTTGGATGTTAACGTGCTGAGAGGTGCAACTGGAGGGATGTCTGATCATTATTTTGTGGAGGCAAAGGTGAAGATTTGTAGAGGTTTTCAGAAAGGAAGAGAGAATGTTGGGGTGAAGAGAGTGGTGAGAGTGAGCTTGGGAAGACTTGTGTGAGGAAGTACTAGGAGAGACTGAGTACAGAATGGAAAAAGGTGAGAACAATGGAGGTAAGGGGAGTGGGGGAGGAATGGGATGTATTTAGGGAAGCAGTGATGGCTTGCGCAAAAGATGCTTGTGGCATGAGAAGCGTGGGAGTTGGGCAGATTAGAAAGGGTAGTGAGTGGTGGGATGAAGAAGTAAGATTACTAGTGAAAGAGAAGAGAGAGGCATTTGGACGATTTTTGCAGGGAAATAATGCAAATGAATGGGAGATGTATAAAAGAAAGAGGCAGGAGGTCAAAAGAAATGTGGAAGAGATGAAAAACAGGGCAAATGAGAGTTGGGGTGAGAGAGTATCATTAAATTTTAGGGAGAATAAAAAGATGTTTTGGAAAGAAGTAAATAAAGTGCGTAAGACAAGGGAACAAATGGGAACTTCAGTGAAGGGGGCTAACGGGGAGGTGATAACAAGTAGTGGTGATGTTAGGAGATGGAGTGAGTATTTTGAAGGTTTGTTGAATGTGTTTGATTTGGCAGATATAGGGTGTTTTGGTTGAGGTGGTGTGCAAAGTAAGAGGGTTAGGGAGGATAATTTGGTAAACAGAGAAGAGGTAGTAAAAGCTTTGCGGAAGATGAAAGCCGGCAAGGCAGCGGGTTTGGATGGCATTGCAGTGGAATTTATTAAAAAAGGGGATGACTGTATTGTTGACTGGTTGATAAGGTTATTTAATGTATGTATGATTCATGGTGAAGTGCCTGAGGATTTGCAGAATGCTTGCTCAAATTACAGAGGTATAAGTTTGTTGAGTATTCCTGGTAAATTTTACTGGAGGATATTGATTGAGAGGCTGAAGGCATGTACAGAGCATCAGATTGGGGAAGAGCAGTGTGGTTTCAGAAGTGGTAGAGGATGTGTGGATCAGGTGTTTGCTTTGAAGAATGTATGTGAGAAATATGTAGAAAAGCAAATGGATTTGTATGTAGCATTTATGGATCTGGAGAAGGCATATGATAGAGTTGATAGAGATGTTCGGTGGAAGGTAATAAGAATATATGGTGTGGGAGGCAAGTTGTTAGAAGCAGTGAAAAGTTTTTATCGAGGATGTAAGGCATGTGTACATGTAGGAAGAGAGGAAAGTGATTGGTTCTCAGTGAATGTAGTTTGCGGCAGGGGTGTGTGATGTCTGCATGGTTGTTTGATTTGTTTATGGATGGGGTTGTTAGGAAGGTGAATGCAAGGGTTTTGGAAAGAGGGGCAAGTATGAAGTCTGTTGTGGATGAGAGAGCTTGGGAAGTGAGTCCGTTGTTGTTCGCTGATGATGCAGCGCTGGTGGCTGATTCATGTGAGAAACTGCAGAAGCTGGTGACCTGAGTTTGGTAAAGTGTGTGAAAGAAGAAAGTTGAGAGTAAATGTGAATAAGAGTAAGGTTATTTAGTACGGTAGGGTTGAGGGTCAAGTCAATTGGGAGGTAAGTTTGAATGGAGAAAAACTGGAGGAAGTGAAGTGTTTTAGATATCTGGGAGTGGATTTGGCAGCGGATGGAACCATGGAAGCGGAAGTGAATCATAGGGTGGGGGAGGGGGCGAAAATTCTGGGAGCCTTGAAGAATGTGTGGAAATCGAGAACATTATCTTGGAAAACAAAAATGGGAATGTTTGAAGGAATAGTAGTTCCAACAATGTTGTATGGTTGTGAGGCGTGGGCTATGGATAGAGTTGTGCGGAGGAGGGTGGATGTGCTGGAAATGAGGTATTTGAGGACAATATGTGGTGTGAGGTGGTTTGATCGAGTAAGTAATGTAAGAGAGATGTTTGGTAATAAAAAGAGTGTGGTTGAGAGAGCAGAAGAGGGTGTTTTGAAATGGTTTGGTCACATGGAGGGAATGAGTGATGAAAGATTGCATGTGTCAGAGGTGGAGCGAACGAGAAGTGGGAGACCAAATTGGAGGTGGAAAGATGGAGTGAAAAAGATTTTGAGTGATCGGGGCCTGAACATGCAGGAGGGTGAAAGGAGGGCAAGGAATAGAGTGAATTGGATCGATGTGGTATACCGGGGTTGACGTGCTGTCAGTGGATTGAATCAGGGCATGTGAAGTGTCTGGGGTAAACCATGGAAAGTTGTGTGGGGCCTGGATGTGGAAAGGGAGCTGTGGTTTCGGGCATTTTTGCGTGACAGCTGGAGACTGAGTGTGAACGAATGGGACCTTTGTTGTCTTTTCCTAGTGCTACCTCGCACACATGTGGGGGGAGGGGGATGGTATTCCATGTGTGGTGAGGTGGCGATGGGAATGAATAGAGGCAGACAGTGTGAATTGTGTGCATGGGTATATATGTATGTGTCTGTGTGTATATATATGTGTACATTGAGATGTATAGGTATGTATATTTGCATGTGTGGACGTGTGTGTACATAAATGTGTATGGGGGTGGGTTGGGCCATTTCTTTCGTCTGTTTCCTTGCGCTACCTCGCAAACGCGGGAGACAGCGACAAAGCAAAAAAAAAAAAAAAAAAAGCAAAAAAAAAAATAACCTTGCTCTTATTCACATTTACTCTCAAGTTTCTTCTCTCACACACTTTACCAAACTCAGTCACCAGCTTCTGCAGTTTCTCACATGAATCAGCCACCAGCGCTGTATCATCAGCGACCAACAACTGACTCACTTCCCAAGCTCTCTCATCCACAACAGACTGCATACTTGCCCCTGTTTCCAAAACTCTTGCATTCACCTCCCTAACAACCCCATCCATAAACAAATTAAACAATCATGGAGACATCACACACCCCTGCCGCAAACCTACATTCACCGAGAACCACTCACTTTCCTCTCTTCCTACACGTACACATGCCGTACATCCTCGATAAAAACTTTTCACTGCTTCTAACAACTTGCCTCCCACACCATATATTCTTAATACCTTCCACAGAGCATCTCTATCAACTCTGTGATATGCCTTCTCCAGATCCATAAATGCTACATACAAATCCATTTGCTTTTCTAAATATTTCTCACATACATTCTTCAAAGCAAACACCTGATCCACACATCCTCTACCACTTCCGAAACCACACTGCTCTTCCCCAATCTGATGCTCTGTACATGCCTTCACCCTCTAAATCAATACCCTCCCATATAATTTCCCAGGAATACTCAACAAACTTGTACCTCTGTAATTTGAGCATTCACCTTTGTCCCCTTTGCCTTTGTACAATGGCACTATGCACGCATTCCGCCAATCCTCAGGCACCTCACCATGAGTCATACATACATTAAATAGCATTACCAACCAGTCAACAATACACTCACCCCCTTTTTTGATAAATTCCACTGCAATACCATCCAACCCCGCTGCCTTGCCGGCTTTCAACTTCCGCAAAGCTTTTACTACCTCTTCTATGTTTACCAAATCATTTTCCGTAACCCTCTCACTTTGCACACCAGCTCGACCAAAACACCCTATATCTGCCATACTATCATCAAACACATTCAACAAACCTTCAAAATACTTACTCCATCTCCTTCTCACATCACCACTACTTGTTATCACCTCCCCATTAGCCCCTTCACTGAGGTTCCCATTTGCTCCCTTGTCTTACGCACTTTATTTACCTCCTTCTAGAACATCTTTTTATTCTCCCTAAAATTTGATGATACTATCTCACGCCAACTCTCATTTGCCCTCTTTTTCACCTCTTGCACCTTTCTCTTGACCTCCTGCCTCTTTCATGTATACATCTCCCACTCATATGCATTATTTCCCTGCAAAAATATCCAAATGCCTCTCTCTTCTCTTTCACTAGTAATCTTACTTCTTCATCCCACCACCCACTACCCTTTCTAATCTGCCCACTTCCCACGCTTCTTATGCCACAAGCATCTTTTGCACAAGCCATCACTGCTTCCCTAAATACATCTCATTCCTCCCCCACTCCCCTTACTTCCATTGTTCTCACCTTTTTCCATTCTGTACTTAGTTTCTCCTGGTACTTCCTCACACAAGTCTCCTTCCCAAGCTCATTTACTCTCAACACTTTCTTCACCCCAACATTCTACCTTCTTTTCTGTAAACCTCTACAATTTTTCGCCTACTCCTCCACAAGATAATGATCAGACATCCCTCCAGTTGCACCTCTCAGCACATTAACATCCAAAAGTCTCTCGCACGCCTATCAATTAACACGTAATCCAATAATACTCTCTGGCCATCTCTCCTACTTACATACGTATATTTATGTATATCTCTCTTTTTAAACCAGGTATTCCCAGTCACCAGTCCTTTTTCAGCACATAAATCTACAAGCTCTTCATTTCCATTTACAACACTGAACACCCCATGTGCACCAATTATTCCCTCCACTGCCACATTACTCACCTTTGCATTCAAATCACCCATCACTATAACCCGGTCTCGTGCATCATTCAGCTGCTCCCAAAACACTTGTCTCTCATGATCTTTTTTCTCATGCGCAGGTGCATATGCACCAATAATCATCCATCTCTCTCCATCAACTTTCAGTTTTACCTATATCAATCTAGAGTTTACTTTCTTACACTCTATCACATACTCCCACCGCTCCTGTTTCAGGAGTAGTGCTCCTCCTTCCCTTGCTCTCGTCCTCTCACTAACCCCTGACTTTACTCCCAAGACATTCCCAAACCACTCTTCCCCTTTACCCTTGAGCTTCGTTTCACTCAGAGCCAAAACATCCAGGTTCCTTTCCTCAAACATACTACCTATCTCTCCTTTTTTCTCATGTTGGTTACGTCCACACACAGTTAGACACCCCAATCTGAGCCTTTGAGGAGGATGAGCACTCCCCGCGTTACTCCTTCATCTGTTTCCCCTTTTAGAAAATTAAAATACAAGGAGGGAAGGGTTTCCAGCCCCCCGCTCCCGTCCCCTTTAGTCGCCTTCTACGACACGTGAGGAATGCGTGGGAAGTATTCTTTCTCCCCTATCCCCGGGGATATATATATTATTATTATTATTATTATTATTTTGCTTTGTCGCTGTCTCCCGCATTTGCGAGGTAGCGCAAGGAAATAGAAGAAATGGCCCAACCCACCCCCATACACTTGTATATACACACACGTCCACACACGCAAATATACATACCTATACATCTCAATGTACACATATATATACACACACAGACACATACATATATACCCATGCACACAATTCACACTGTCTGCCTTTATTCATTCCCATCGCCACCTCGCCTCACATGGAATACCATCCCCCTCCCCCCTCATGTGTTTTTGCAGGTAGCGCTAGGAAAAGATAACAAAGGCCCCATTCGGTCACACTCAGTCTCCAGATGCCATGCAATAATGCCCGAAACCACAGCTCCCTTTCCACATCCAGGCCCCACACAACTTTCCATGGTTTGCCCCAGACGCTCCACATGCCCTGATTCAATCTACTGACAGCACGTCAACCCCGGTATACCACATCGATCTATTTCACTCTATTCCTTGCCCGCCTTTCACCCTCCTGCATGGTCAGGCCCCGATCACTCAAAATCTTTTTCACTCCATCTTTCCACCTCCAATTTGGTCTCCCACTTCTCCTCGTTTCCTCAACCTCCGACACATATATCCTCTTGGTCAATCTTTCCTCACTCATTCTCTCCATGTGCCCAAACCATTTCAAAACACCTTCTTCTGCTCTCTTCTGCTCTCTCAACCACGCTCTTTTTATTACCCTTACATTACTTACTCGATCAAACCACCTCACACCACACATTGTCCTCAAACATCTCATTTCCAGCACATCCACCCTCCTGCGCACAACTCTATCCATAGCCCACGCCTCGCAACCATACAACATTGTTGGAACCACTATTCCTTCAAACATACCCATTTTTGCTTTCCGAGATAATGTTCTCGACATCCACACATTCTTCAATGCTCCCAGGATTTTCGCCCCCCTCCCCCACTCTATGATTCACTTCCGCTTCCATGGTTCCATCCGCTGCCAGATCCACTCCCAGATATCTAAAACACTTCACTTCCTCCAGTTTTTCTCCATTCAAACTTACCTCCCAATTGACTTGACCCTCAACCCTACTGTACCTAATTACCTTGCTCGTATTCACATTTACTCTTAACTTTCTTCTTTCACACACTTTCCCAAACTCAGTCACCAGCTTCTGCAGTTTCTCACATGAATCAGCCACCAGCGCTGTATCATCAGCGAACAACAACTGACTCACTTCCCAAGCTCTCTCATCCACAACAGACTTCGTACTTGCCCCTCTTTCCAAAACTCTTGCATTCACCTCCCTAACAACCCCATCCATAAACAAATTAAACAACCATGGAGACATCACACACCCCTGCCGCAAACCTACATTCACTGAGAACCAATCACTTTCCTCTCTTCCTACACGTACACATGCCTTACATCCTCGATAAAAACTTTTCACTGCTTCTAACAACTTGCCTCCCACACCATATATTCTTAATACCTTCCACAGAGCATCTCTATCAACTCGTTGAAAAGGGCAGTCAAGGGTTTAGCTATCTCATTTTTCGCCTCTTTCATTTATCTCGGATAAAACTTATCAGGACCTGCGGCTTTATCTATTAGCATTTCATTAATTACTGGAAGTACGTCTTCAGCTCTTATGTCAATTTGTTGAAGAAGGTTCTCAAGACTGATCAATAAAACTGGATTCGGGACGTGGGCTGTCTTCCATTATAAATACAGATACAGAATAATCATTTAATATTTTTGTCATGTCTTTGTTGTCTTGAAGAGAGTCATGGTTCACCGTAATTAATGTACATATTGACTGGGTAATGAGTCTCTTGCTTCTAACATAACTGTATAACTCCTGAAGTTTCTTTTCCTATACTTCAGCAATATACGCTTCATATCAAAGTTTACTTTGTCGTATACCTTACTTTCCCCATGTAAATTAACATACCTTACTCTATCACGTTGGTCACCGGATTCTCCGAGTTTCTTATAAGCTACTTTCTTAAACAATAACCACTTTTTTACCTGACCGTTCCACCACCTTGGCTTTGTTTTAGAAATAGACTGTCCACTACACACTGGCACGTATGTTCCTTCTGCTGCTTTGAAGGTTTTTCTGAAGCTTTTCCAAGCTACGTTCATGTCATTTTCATTTACAATTATCATCATGAAAATTTACATGTTTACAATTATTTTTTTCGCCACCGCCATGTTGACACACATTGGATGTAGTTTTAAAAGCGACCTTAAAAGCAATTTGCCGTTGATCACATGTACTAAACTTTTCTCCAACTTCCATAGTATTAATGAGATCCTCATATGTAGTAAGAACTAAATCCAATATGTTCTCGTCGTGAGCAAGTTTCCCGACTAATTGAATGAGGGTATTATTAAGCAAATCTAGGTAGGGGTCCTCCACGTGGGCCCGCAGCTACTGGAAAGGGAGTCTTCTCACTTAGATAACAGTATGTTAAAATGTTCTACTATGATAGATCCTTGTTCATTATAAATTGCTGCTGCTGCTCACTGATCATAAAATCTTTCGTGTCTAACATCTGTGTGGGGAGTGGTCTAGAAACTAGTCCTACTGCTTTACTTTTACGTAGTTGATCTATAATTTCATCAAAAATCAAGTAGACCTTCCTAACGGCTCTTTTTTCTACGGGATTTAAATGAGTTTCAACAAAGAGCAGAACACCACCTGCTACTTTGTTTGTTCTTTACCTGTTATACAGAGTGAACCCTGAAACTGAGTATTGGCTGAGGAAATCTATAATGGTAATATCTAACCAAGATTAGGAAATGGCCATCATAGCATACTTTCCTTCTAACGTTGTTGTCACTAAAGCCGATACTTTATTTCGTATACTCGGAGCGTTAACATAAGATATTTGTAGACGAAATCAAGACTTACCTGGAAAGGTACTTACTGAGGGTCACCTCCACAAGAGCTGCGTGTTTTGACCAAAGCGACTGTGTAGACTCACTAAGGAACCTACCAACACGCGCACCTCCCACTTCATGCAGGTGTGGTCTGTCCTTCATATCAGACTGCACCTACAAATGATGCCACACGTTTATGAACTCACCTTCTTCCTGAAGTCAAAATATTGTTCGTTTTATATCCAAAATGTAGAATAAGGCGGCGATATTTCCCCAATAGCCTCTACGATCTTTCATCCAGTAGATCATTAGTACCTACATGACAAATAAGAAATGTATTATCGTTAGTGAAACACAAACCTGTTTACAGCGTCGACATCATCATCTACCTTGGGAGTAAGGAAACAAAAAAGTTTACGTCGTGAGAGTTTCTGGAGCACAATTCCTCAGCGTCCTGGGATAGCAGTGTCGCCGACGAGCCTTACTTCGTGGTCGCTGTCGTCCACATCAGCCAAAGCCTGAAACAGATTTCTTGTAATTACTGTCATCACAGGTAAACGTGTCTGGGGTTTTGAGCCTTGTTCCACTAACTGAAAGGGTCGGCTTTCCCTGGTGAGGGAAGGAAGATTGCTTTGGAGTGTCTGCTTTCATAGAGCTGCTGTCCATCGCTGATGGCTCACTTCCCGAGTCTTACAGGAAGCTGGATTCGATGATGTCTGAAGGACATTTCCCTGTGTGTTAGAACAGTTATTTTATAAGTAGCACCAGCCAACTTTTTTTCAAGAGTCCGTCTGCCCACACAAAACCTGCAAATCAAAGGAATAAAGACTATGAGAACAGCAGGGCCGTTGAGAGAGAGAGAGAGAGAGAGAGAGAGAGAGAGAGAGAGAGAGAGAGAGAGAGAGAGAGAGAGAGAGAACTGGTGAGAGTGGTTATATATTCTTGTGTGCGCATGTGTGTCGCATATGTACGATTGTGCGTGTATATATGTACGTTTTTTGTATGGGTAAATATGTTTGAATGTACGTACGTGTGTGTATACGCTTCCATTACATGTTTGTAATTACTTATTTCTGTTGTATGGGGAAGGAATTATACACCCGTGGGGCCTCCAAATCTTGAACCTTGTTTATGAACATTCAGCCTTTTAAACTACTGTGTGATGTCAGTGTTTACATTCTAATAACTCATTTATTCTATTATTAATTGACTATTATGATTCAATATTACTTTATTACTTTTTGTAATAAACATCTTGCTTAATTTCATGTTATGTTCTTTGATTGTGTTGTTCATATATCTTTCGAAGAACTCTCCACTGTTTACGTCATCGACCTAGTGTACAAAGTTACAGGTTGTCGCTACTCTTTCCTCTTTGATGCAGGCCAGATTTAAGGCCTTTAATATTTGCCTGCAATTCAGATGTCTTAATTCTGTACAATCTTTATTGTTCTTCTCTGAGCCTTCACTGTTATTACTTTGTGCTTTGTCAAATGCAATAACCAAAGTGGAAAAACATTCTAGTTTTGGTCTAATGTAAGATGACAACAGATTGCCGATTATTTTCTTATCTACATTTGAATGCAGTTCATGCGTGTGCCAGCAGCTAGTCTGGGAATGATGTCGACTCGCAAGTGTTTCTCACATGTAGATTCCTGCAACTTATTTCCGGATAGATTTACTAATATTGAAGCCTTCTTTCAGCGTGTTACTTCTTGTTACTTTACATTTAGTCGGGTTAAATTTCAACTATGTATCAGACCAGCTTTGAGGTTAATGGCCATCTTACGTTCATGTAATTTTCCTTGTTTTTCACTTTCCTCATGACCTTACCAGCATTAACCAATGTGATTGGGTAGAAAGTCAATTCTAGAAATTTATTCATATAAATCAACAAGAGCAATGGTCCCAGAACAGAGCCTTGTTGCACACCACTGGTGACCTTAATCCATCTCGAGAAAGCTCTTCTGACGTGCGTCGTTTGTTCTCTACCACTAAGATATTAATCTGTCCATCATGGAAGTATTCTCTCGCTTCTTCATGCCTGGAAATCCACCTTTCAATGTGGTAGTGTAAAATTCTTCCTGGCCGTCCAGCTACAGACGAACCACCCAACCTTCTCTGCCTATAGAGAAACTCTCTCGTAGGAACGTAAGAGATTTGTTACATGTGGCATTTCCTACGTTGTTCTCATTTATATCGTCTCTCCTCGTACGAATTCATCCACTGGCTTTCTTAGCATCTATCCCAGTACTTTACAGACGACGACATTCATGAAGGAGACTAGTTCAATGCATCCTTCTGGCCTCCTTTCTCAAAGAAAAATGTATCTGTCATTGCCTTCGCTTGGTATCTTTCTCCAACGATATTTTGAAGAACTTATGAAGTGTTGCGTCAAGTGTTCCTGCTTACGTCTTCAGTACACGAGGAAAAACTTCATCATAAGCCATATATGGGTCAACTCACTTTAGTATTCCTTTTTTTTGTAGATATTTTGTGCTTCCCAAGAGCTCCTTCCTCTGCCATCTCAGTGATGTTGGGGCTCAAGTGTCTTCTACTTTGAAAAGCTTTTGAGGTTATCAAGTTCCTACTGTATCATGACATGATGAGTAACTATGTATAACTTTTTTTTTTTTTTTTACAGCCAATCTACTTTTGAGGAAGTTATGGAAAAGTTCTGGGTTATCTCCTGCCTATCCACAATAGTCTTTTCAACGTTTCTGTGTTTCTCTCTTCTTATCCTGCCATACTTGTTCCTTGTTCTCATGTACCTTATAAACGTTGGTTGGCCTGGGTGTCACCTGTCTTCTGCACAGAATAACGCAAAACCTCGTTGCATTTTGACGTACTATAGTGAGCCACTTCTTGGTCTTTCTTAACATTCTCTCTACATTTGAGGCCAAAGTTACCCTTGTTCCGACTTCTTCACTGTATATCTCGGAGAACCTTCCACCACGATGCCATGGTTTTTTGGCTAATGGACTCCAGTTCCTAATTTTTGAAAATACAAAAATTGTAGAATTTTATGTATATTTCCTGTGAGTATGGTCTGATTTGTTGTTCGTGCGCCCTTATGTACCACACAATCCAACTCAAACATGACACTTTTTCACCCAGCCACTGGTGTTGGGTGAAGATTAACGTCTCATGATTATGACTGTGAATCATTACGCGAATGTGCACATTGGTATGTTAGGAGAGAAAAATTGATCTCATACTTTATGAGAACGTGTGGCGCCACAACTCTAACACAGATGATCCAAATTTTCCCGAATCATTTCCTCGTAACAAGAATCCCAGATAATTACATATCAGTAGTTTACCGAGTGAGACGTGCATGTTTTAGTGCTCCAGATACCATCCTGAGTGGTCGGTCCTTCATTGTTGGCATCGTATATTGATTATACATTGTTACAATTATTTTCAAGATATCATCATAACCAGAGTGCACGCAATGCTTGCCTTCAGGCACTCGTGTGTGTGTGTGTGTGTGTGTGTGTGTGTGTGTACGTGTGGTCATGAGCTTCATGCAAGGCAAGTGGGCCGGCCGTCACCAGCACAGCTTTAAGATGTGAAGTACGACTGAAACACACACACTCCCTTCCTTCCCCTCCACTCTTCCTTCATCTTCCCTTATCATCTCTCCTTCTCTCCTGTCCTCTTCCTTCCTCTCCCCTCCGTCCTCTCTCCACCTCCCTCCTCCAGTTCTCCTACACAACGTATTTCTTAGAGAAAAGTTATAAGAAATTAGACATATTATGAAGTACCTGATATCATGAAGTACATGGATATTATGAAATATATGGATATTCATCAAAAGTAATCCTAACTAGATTTATGACTCCTCTTTGTAAGAAAAATACGCAGAGATGCAACGGTAAAGTATCTACAAGACAGTAACTTATTTCTCATAATCAAAATATCAAGATAAAACATCCTCTTTAACGAATTCAGTAGAGTGCTTTAATCACACACACACATACAATATATTTTTTTTTTTTTTTTTTTTTGCTTTGTCGCTGTCTCCCGCGTTTGCGAGGTAGCGCAAGGAAACAGACGAAAGAAATGGCCCAACCCACCCCCATACACATGTATATACATACGTCCACACACGCAAATATACATACCTACACAGCTTTCCATGGTTTACCCCAGACGCTTCACATGCCTTGATTCAATCCACTGACAGCACGTCAACCCCGGTATACCACATCGCTCCAATTCACTCTATTCCTTGCCCTCCTTTCACCCTCCTGCATGTTCAGGCCCCGATCACACAAAATCTTTTTCACTCCATCTTTCCACCTCCAATTTGGTCTCCCTCTTCTCCTCGTTCCCTCCACCTCCGACACATATATCCTCTTGGTCAATCTTTCCTCACTCATTCTCTCCATGTGCCCAAACCATTTCAAAACACCCTCTTCTGCTCTCTCAACCACGCTCTTTTTATTTCCACACATCTCTCTTACCCTTACGTTACTTACTAGATCAAACCACCTCACACCACACATTGTCCTCAAACATCTCATTTCCAGCACATCCATCCTCCTGCGCACAACTCTATCCATAGTCCACGCCTCGCAACCATACAACATTGTTGGAACCACTATTCCTTCAAACATACCCATTTTTGCTTTCCGAGATAATGTTCTCGACTTCCACACATTCTTCAAGACTCCCAGAATTTTCACCCCCTCCCCCACCCTATGATCCACTTCCGCTTCCATGGTTCCATTCGCTGCCAGATCCACTCCCAGATATCTAAAACACTTCACTTCCTCCAGTTTTTCTCCATTCAAACTCACCTCCCAATTGACTTGACCCTCAACCCTACTGTACCTAATAACCTTGCTCTTATTCACATTTACTCTTAACTTTCTTCTTTCACACACACTACCAAACTCAGTCACCAGCTTCTGCAGTTTCTCACATGAATCAGCCACCAGCGCTGTATCATCAGCGAACAACAACTGACTCACTTCCCAAGCTCTCTCATCCCCAACAGACTTCATACTTGCCCCTCTTTCCAAAACTCTTGCATTCACCTCCCTAACAACCCCATCCATAAACAAATTAAACAACCATGGAGACATCACACACCCCTGCCGCAAACCTACATTCACTGAGAACCAATCACTTTCCTCTCTTCCTACACGTACACATGCCTTACATCCTCGATAAAAACTTTTCACTGCTTCTAACTTGCCTCCCACACCATATATTCTTAATACCTTCCACAGAGCATCTCTATCAACTCTATCATATGCCTTCTCCAGATCCATAAATGCTACATACAAATCCATTTGCTTTTCTAAGTATTTCTCACATACATTCTTCAAAGCAAACACCTGATCCACATATCCTCTACCACTTCTGAAACCACACTGCTCTTCCCCAATCTGATGCTCTGTACACGCCTTCACCCTCTCAATCAATACCCTCCCATATAATTTACCAGGAATACTCAACAAACTTATACCTCTGTAATTTGAGCACTCACTCTTATCCCCTTTGCCTTTGTACAATGGCACTATGCACGCATTCCGCCAATCCTCAGGCACCTCACCATGAGTCATACATACATTAAATAACCTTACCAACCAGTCAACAATACAGTCACCCCCTTTTTTAATAGATTCCACTGCAATACCATCCAAACCTGCTGCCTTGCCGGCTTTCATCTTCCGCAAAGCTTTTACTACCTCTTCTCTGTTTACCAAATCATTTTCCCTAACCCTCTCACTTTGCACACCACCTCGACCAAAACACCCAATATTTGCCACTCTATCATCAAACACATTCAACAAACCTTCAAAATACTCACTGCAACTCCTTCTCACATCACCACTACTTATCACCTCCCCATTAGCGCCCTTCACTGAAGTTCCCATTTGCTCCCTTGTCTTACGCACTTTATTTACCTCCTTCCAAAACGTCTTTTTATTCTCCCTAAAATTTAATGATACTATCTCACCCCAACTCTCATTTGCTCTCTTTTTCACCTCTTGCACCTTTCTCTTGACCTCCTGTCTCTTTTATACATCTCCCACTCAATTGCATTTTTCCCTGCAAAAATCGTCCAAATGCCTCTCTCTTCTCTTTCACTAATAATCTTACTTTTTCATCCCACCACTCACTACCCTTTCTAATCAACCCACCTCCCACTCTTCTCATGCCACAAGCATCTTTTGCGCAATCCATCATTGATTCCCTAAATACATCCCATTCCTCACCCACTCCCCTTACTTTCATTGTTCTCACCTTTTTCCATTCTGCACTCAGTCTCTCCTGGTACTTTCTCACACAAGTCTCCTTCCCAAGCTCACTTACTCTCACCACCCTCTTCACCCCAACATTCACTCTTCTTTTCTGAAAACCCATACAAATCTTCACCTTAGCCTCCACAAGATAATGATCAGACATCCCTCCAGTTGCACCTCTCAGCACATTAACATCCAAAAGTCTCTTTCGCGCGCCTGTCAATTAACACGTAATCCAATAACGCTCTCTGGCCATCTCTCCTACTTACATACGTATACTTACGTATATCTCGCTTTTTAAACCAGGTATTCCCAATCATCAGTCCTTTTTCAGCACATAAATCTACAAGCTCTTCACCATTTCCACTTACAACACTGAACACCCCATGTATACCAATTATTCCCTCAACTGCCACATTACTTACCTTTGCATTCAAATCACCCATCACTATAACCTGGTCTCGTGCATCAAAACCACTAACACACTCATTCAGCTGCTCCCAAAACACTTGCCTCTCATGATCTTTCTTCTCATGCCCAGGTGCATATGCACCAATAATCACCCATCTCTCTCCATCACCTTTCAGTTTTACCCATATTAATCGAGAATTTACTTTCTTACATTCTATCACATACTCCCACAACTCCTGTTTCAGGAGTACTGCTACTCCTTCCCTTGCTCTTGTCCTCTCACTAACCCATGACTTTACTCTCAAGACATTCCCAAACCACTCTTCCCCTTTACCCTTGAGCTTCGTTTCACTCAGAGCCAAAACATCCAGGTTCCTTTACTCAAACATACTACCTATCTCTCCTTTTTTCACATCTTGGTTACATCCACACACATTTAGACACCCCCAATCTGAGTCTACGAGGAGGATGAGCACTCCCCGCGTGACTCCTTCTATTTCCCATTTTTAGAAAGTTAAAATACAAGGAGGGGAGGATTTCTGGCCCCCGGCTCCCGTCCCCTGTAGTCGCCTTCTACGACACGTGAGGAATGCGTGGGAAGTATTCTTTCACCCCTATCCCCAGGGATTATATATATATATATATATATATATATATATATATATATATATATATATATATATATATATATATATATATATATATATATAAGGTGAAGATTTGTATGGGTTTTCAGAAAAGAAGAGTGAATCTTGGGGTGAAGAGGGTGGTGAGAGTAAGTGAGCTTGGGAAGGAGACTTGTGTGAGGAAGTACCAGGAGAGACTGAGTACAGAATGGAAAAAGGTGAGAACAATGGAAGTAAGGGGAGTGGGGGAGGAATGGGATGTATTTAGGGAATCAGTGATGGATTGCGCAAAAGATGCTTGTGGCATGAGAAGAGTGGGAGGTGGGTTGATTAGAAAGGGTAGTGAGTGGTGGGATGAAGAAGTAATATTATTAGTGAAAGAGAAGAGAGAGGCATTTGGACGATTTTTGCAGGGAAAAAATGCAACTGAGTGGGAGATGTATAAAAGAAAGAGACAGGAGGTCAAGAGAAAGGTGCAAGAGGTGAAAAAGAGGGCAAATGAAAGTTGGGGTGAGAGAGTATCATTAAATTTTAGGGAGAATAAAAAGATGTTCTGGAAGGAGGTAAATAAAGTGCGTAAGACAAGGGAGCAAATGGGAACTTCAGTGAAGGGCGCAAATGGGGAGGTGATAACAGGTAGTGGTGATGTGAGAAGGAGATGGAGTGAGTATTTTGACGGTTTGTTGAATGTGTTTGATGATAGAGTGGTAGATATAGGGTGTTTTGGTCGAGGTGGTGTGCAAAGTGAGAGGGTTAGGGAAAATGATTTGGTAAACAGAGAAGAGGTAGTAAAAGCTTTGCGGAAGATGAAAGCCGGCAAGGCAGCAGGTTTGGATGGTATTGCAGTGGAATTTATTAAAAAAGAGGGTGACTGTATCATTGACTGGTTGGTAAGGTTATTTAATGTATGTATGACTCATGGTGAGGTGCATGAGCTTTGGCGGAATGCGTGCATAGTGCCATTGTACAAAGGCAAAGGGGATAAGAGTGAGTGCTCAAATTACAGAGGTATAAGTTTGTTGAGTATTCCTGGTAAATTATATGGGAGGGTATTGATTGAGAGGGTGAAGGCATGTACAGAGCATCAGATTGGGGAAGAGCAGTGTGGTTTCAGAAGTGGTAGAGGATGTGTGGATCAGGTGTTTGCTTTGAAGAATGTATGTGAGAAATACTTAGAAAAGCAAATGGATTTGTATGTAGCATTTATGGATCTGGAGAAGGCATATGATAGAGTTGACAGAGATGCTCTGTGGAAGGTATTAAGAATATACGGTGTGTGAGGCAAGTTATTAGAAGCAGTGAAAAGTTTTTATCGAGGATGTAAGGCATGTGTACGTGTAGGAAGAGAGGAAAGTGATTGGTTCTCAATGAATGTAGGTTTGCGGCAGGGGTGTGTGATGTCTCCATGGTTGTTTATTTTGTTTATGGATGGGGTTGTTAGGGAGGCGAATGCAAGAGTTTTTGAAAGAGGGGCAAGTATGAAGTCTGTTGGGGATGAGAGAGCTGGGGAAGTGAGTCAGTTGTTGTTCGCTGATGATACAGCGCTGGTGGCTGATTCATGTGAGAAACTGCAGAAGCTGGTGACTGAGTTTGGTAAAGTGTGTGAAAGAAGAAAGTTAAGAGTAAATGTGAATAAGAGCAAGGCTATTAGGTACAGTAGGGGTGGGGGTCAAGTCAATTGGGAGGTAAGTTTGAATGGAGAAAAACTGGAGGAAGTAAAGTGTTTTAGATATCTGGGAGTGGATCTGGCAGCGGATGGAACCATGGAAGCGGAAGTGAATCATAGGGTGGGGGAGGGGGCGAAAATTCTGGGAGCCTTGAAGAATGTGTGGAAGTCGAGAACATTATCTCGGAAAGCAAAAATGGGTATGTTTGAAGGAATAGTGGTTCCAACAATGTTGTATGGTTGCGAGGCGTGGGCTATGGATAGAGTTGTGCGCAGGAGGATGGATGTGCTGGAAATGAGATGTTTGGGGACAATATGTGGTGTGAGGTGGTTTGTTCGAGTAAGTAATGTAAGGGTAAGAGAGATGTGTGGAAATAAAAAGAGTAGCTGAGAGAGCAGAAGAGGGTGTTTTGAAATTGTTTGGTCACATTGAGAGAATGAGTGAGGAAAGATTGACCAAGAGGATATATGTGTCAGAGGTGGAGGGAACGAGGAGAAGTGGGAGACCAAATTGGAGGTGGAAAGATGGAGTAAAAAAGATTTTGAGTGATCGGGGCCTAAACATGCAGGAGGGTGAAGGGCGTGCAAGGAATAGAGTGAATTGGAACGATGTGGTATACCGGGGTCGACGTGCTGTCAATGGATTGAACCAGGGCATGTGAAGAGTCTGGGGTAAACCATTGAAAGTTCTGTGGGGCCTGGATATGGAAAGGGAGCTGTGGTTTAGGTGCATTATTACATGACAGCTAGAGACTGAGTGTGAACGAATGTTGCCTTTGTTGTCTTTTCCTAGCGCTACCTCGCACACATGAGGGGGGAATGTGTTGTTATTCCATGTGTGGCGGTTTGGCGATGGGAATAAATAAAGGCAGACAGTACGAATTATGTACGTGTGTATATATGTATATGTCTGTGTGTGTATATATATGTGTACATTGAGATGTATAGGTATGCATATTTGCGTGTGTGGACGTGTATGTATATACATGTGTATGTGGGTGGGTTGGGCCATTCCTTCGTCTGTTTCCTTGCGCTATCTCGCTAACGCGGGAGACAGCGACAAAGCAAAATTAATAAGAAATAAATGAATATATATATATATATATATATATATATATATATATATATATATATATATATATATATATATATATATATGCATAAAACCACGAGGTAAATGAAATACGATAGGTACACTTTCGTGTAATGATCACATCGTGAAGGGAGACATAAAAATGAGATACAAGACTGAGAACAGTCAGTTGATATACAAGGAAGAGATGTAGCTAAAACGTCACTGATAAACAAGCGTTACCGTATGGTGGTGTTTGGGTCTGGCATCATGCATAGACCTTCACTAATATTAATATTACTATTCTTTATGTATTTCATAAACGAAGATTCAATTATATTTCTCATGGTAAAGGAGTTACAGTTAAGAACTAAATCAGCGTTACTCCCGTCAATATATCGGTCATAATTCTTAACATGATTTAACAAAGTATTTGAATCTTGTCCTGTTCTTATACTACATTTATGTTGCTTAAGTCTAATATAAAGATCCTCACCAGTCTGCCCAATATCAAACATATTACAGTCTTTACAAGGTATTCTGTAAACACAGTCCGGAGAGTTTTCTGGTGAGATTTTATTCAAAATATTCTTTCTAGTATTGTTATGGCTGAAGGCTACATCTACGTTAAATGATTTAAGCAACCTGGGAAGTAATGTAAAATTATCACTAAATAGAACTAAAAGGTTCTTGGTGTCAAGGGGAGGTTTGGGAGTAGACTGTGTTGCAATTGACTATCAAGAAAGGGGGTGACTGTGTTGTTGAATGGTTAGTAAGGATATTCAATATATGCATGGATCGTGAAGTGCCTGTGGATTGGCATAATGCATGTATAGTATCATTGTACAAAGTCAAAGGGGATAAAGGTGAATATTTAAACTACAGGGATGTAAGTTTATTGAGTATACTTGGTAAATTGTATGGTAGGGTATTGAGAGGGTGAAGGCATGTATAGATCATCAAACTAGGGAGGAGCAGTGTGGTTTCAGAAGTGGTAGAGGATGTGTGGAGCAGGTGTTTAATTTGAAGAGTGTTTGTGAAAAATACTTAGATAAACAGATAAATTTGTATGTATCATTTATGGATCTGGAGAAGGCATATGATAGGATTGATTGAGCTCTATGCTTTATGAAATGTCTTAAGAATATATGATGTGAGAGGTAAGATGCTAAAAACAGTGAAAAGTTTTCATGAAGGGTGTAAGATGTGTATACAAATAGGAAGAGAAGACGGTGAAAGGTTCCACGTGAAGGTTGGTCTGCGGCAGGGGTGCGTGATGTCTCCATGGTTGTTTAATGTTTTATGGATGGAGTGGTGAGGGCGGTAGATGCAAGAGTCTTGTAGTCTGTTGGGGGATGAGATGGCCTGGGAAGTGAGTCAGTTGTTGTTCGCTGTTGATACAGCAATGGTAGCCGATTCGAGTGAGAAACTGCAGAAGATGGTGACTGAGTTTGGAAGTGTGTGTGTGAAAGGAGTAATTTGAAAGTAAATGTGAGTAAAACAAGGTTATTAGATTCAGCAGGGTTGAGGTACAAATTAGATGGGATGTAAGTTTAAATGGAGAAGAAATGGAGAAAGTAAAGTGTCTTAGATATCTTGGAACAGGGAATAGACTTGGCAGCAAATGGAAAAATGGGGGGCAAAAATGGTTATGTTTTAAGGGATAGTAGTTCCAGCAATATTATATGGTTGCGAGGCATGATCTATAGATAGGATTGTACGGAGGACGGTGGATGTGTTGGAAATGAGATGTTTGAGGGCAATATGTGATGTGAGGTGGTTTGATCGAGTAAGTAATGAAAGGGTAAGAAAGATGTGTGGAAATAAAAAGAGTGTGGTTGAGAGAGCAGAAGAGGGTGTTTTGAAATGGTTTGGTCACATGGAGAGAATGAATGAGGAAAGGTTGATAAAGAAGATATACGTGTCGGAGATTGAGGGAACAAGGAGAAGTGAGTGACCAAATTGGAGGTGGAAGAATGGAGTGAAAAAGGTTTTGAGTGATCGGGGCCTGAACACTGCTTACTCGATCAAACCACCGCACATCACATATTGTCCTCAAACATTTCATTTCCAACACATCCACCCTCTTCCGTACAAATCCTATTTATAGACCATGCCTCCCAACCATATGATATTGTTGGAACTATTCCTTCAAACATACCCATTTTTGCTCTCCGAGATAACTTTCTCTCTTTCCACACATTCTTCATCGCTCCCAGAACATTTTGCCCCCTTCCCCACCCTGTGACTCACTTCCGCTTCCATGGTTCCATTTGCTGCCAAGTCCACTTCCAGATATCTAAAACACTTCACTTCCTCCAATTTTTCTCCATTCAAATTTACATTAAAACTAACTTCTCTCAACACTGCTGAACCTAACAACCTTGCTCTTATTCACATTTACTCTCAACTTTCTCCTTTCACACACTCTTCCAAACTCATTCACCAACTTTTGCAGTTTCTCACTCGAATCAGCCACCAGTGCTGTATCATCGTCGAATAACAACTGACTCGCTTCCCAGGCCCTCTCATCCCCAACACACTACATACTCGCCCCTCTCTGCAAGACTCTTGCATATTTATCCCTAAACACCCCACTCATAAACAAATTAAACGAATGTAGTGACACAATACACCCCTGCCGCAGACCGGCATTAAATTGGAACCAGTCTCTCTCCTTTCTTCCTACTTGTACACACACATTATACTCTGTATAAAAACTTCTCTGCTTCTGGCAGCCTACCTCTCAAACCATATATTCTTAAGACCTTTTACAAAGCATCTCTATCAACCCTATCACGTACCTTTTCCAGGTCCATAAATGCCACATACAAATCCATCTGTTTTTCTAAGTATTTCTCACATGCATTCTTCAAAGCAAACACGTGATCCACACACTCTTTACCACTTCTGAAATCACACTGCTCCTCCCCAGTCTGATGCTCTGTACATGCCTTCACCCTCTCAATCAATATCCTCCCGTACAACTTGCCAGATATACTCAACAGACATAATTATGCCTCTGTAATTTAAACACTCACTTTTATTCCCTTTGTCTTTATACATTGGCACTCTTTATGCATTTCGCTAGTCCTCAGACACTTCACAATGATCCATACATACACTGAACATGCTTACCAACAGTCATCAGCACAGTCACCCCCTTTCTTAAAAAATTCAAATGCAATACTATCCACTCCCACGGCCTCGCAGCTTTTCATCATTCGCAAGGCTTTCACCACCTCTTCTCTCTTCACCAAACCGCTCTCCATTACTCTCTCACTTCTCATACCACCCTGACCAAAACCCCCTACATCTGCCACTCTATTATTATCAAACACATTATCAATCCTTCAAAAATACCAACTCCATCTCCTCCTGCATCTATCACTACTTATCACTTGCTCTTTAGCCCCTTCGCCGTTGCTCCCATTTGTTCTCTTGTGTTTCGCATATCATTTACCTTCTTCCAAAACATATTTCTATTCTCCCTAAAGTTTAATGATACCCTCTCACCCCAACTTTCATTCGCCCTCTTTTTCAATCCCATGCACCTTCCTCTTGATCTCCTGCCGCTTTCTCTTATACATCTCCCAATCATTTGCATTCCTTTGTAGTATCGTCCAAATTCTTCTCTTTTCTCTTTCACTAGCAACTGTATTTCATCCCGCTACTCACTACCGTTTCTAATTTGCCATATTCCCAACTTTCTCATGCCACAGGCATCTTTTGCGCAAGCCATCACTGATTCCCTAGATATCTCCCACTCCTCACCCACATCCCTCACTTTATTTGCTCTCACCTTTAGCCATTCTACACTCAGTCTCTGCCGGTATTTTTCACAAAGTCTCCTTTCCAAGTTCACTTACCACTTACTTTTCCCCGACGTTGTTTCCTCTTTTTCAAAAAATCTACAAATCTTCACGTTCGCCTCCACAAGATAGTGAACAGACATCCCAGAAGCTGCTCCTCTTAGCACATTAACATTCAAAAGTCTCTCTTTTACGCGCCTATCAATTAATACGTAATCTGATAAGGCCCGTTGACTATCTCTCCTACTTATATACGTACACTTGTGTATATCTCTCTTTTTAAACCAGGTATTCCCAATCACCAGTTTTTTCTACACACAACTGTAGAAGCTCTTCACTATCTACCTTCATAACACTGAATACTCCATGCACACCAATCATACCCGGAACAGCCATATTACTTATCTTCGCATTTAAATCACCCATCACTAGTACCAGGTCTTGTGCACCAAAATATATCTTCTTGGTCAATCTTTCCTCACTCATTCTCTCCATGTGCCCAAACCATTTCAAAACACCCTCTTCTGCTCTCTCAACCACGCTCTTTTTATTTCCATACATCTCTCTTACCCTTACATTACTTACTCGATCAAACCACCTCACACCACATTGTCCTCAAACATCTCATTTCCAGCACATCCATCCTCCTGCGCACAACTCTATCCATAGCCCACGCCTCGCAACCATACAACATTGTTGGAACCACTATTCCTTCAAACATACCCATTTTTTCTTTCCGAGATAATGTTCTCGACTTCCACACATTCTTCAAGGCTCCCAGGATTTTCGCCCCCCTCCCCCACCCTATGATTCACTTCCGCTTCCATGGTTCCATCCGCTGCCAGATCCACTCCCAGGTATCTAAAACACTTTACTTCCTCCAGTTTTTCTCCATTCAAACTTACCTCCCAATTGACTTGACCCTCAACCCTACTGTACCTAATAACCTTGCTCTTATTCACATTTACTCTTAACTTTCTTCTTTCACACACTTTACCAAACTCAGTCACCAGCTTCTGCAGTTTCTCACATGAATCAGCCACCAGCGCTGTATCATCAGCGAACAACAACTGACTCACTTCCCAAGCTCTCTTATCCCCAACAGACTGCATACTTGCCCCTCTTTCAAAAACTCTTGCATTCACCTCCCTAACAACCCCATCCATAAACTAATCAAACAACCATGGAGACATCACACACCCCTGCCGCAAACCTACATTCACTGAGAACCAATCACTTTCCTCTCTTCCTACACGTACACATGCCTTACATCCTCGATAAAAACTTTTCACTGCTTCTAACAACTTGCCTCCCACACCATATATTTTTAGTACCTTCCACAGAGCATCTCTGTCAACTCTATCATATGCCTTCTCCAGATACATAAATGCTACATGCAAATCCATTTGCTTTTCTAAGTATTTCTCACATACATTCTTCAAAGCAAACTCCTGATCCACACATCCTCTACCACTTCTGAAACCACACTGCTCTTCCCCATTCTGATGCTCTGTACATGCCTTCACCCTCTCAATCAATACCCTCCCATATAATTCAATTCTAAATGATGACAACATATTCTAAACTTAGTAAAAATCCCTTAGAAGCTATTAATTCTCATTTCAATAAAGAAAAGAAGTAGTTGTTGAAAGGTAGTAGTTCTCTTATCAAAAGTTTGACATCACTGTCCCCTTCATTGCCATATATGTATGGACTTATCAAAACACATAAACAGAATTTTTCAGCAAGACGTATAGTGAGTTCAGTAGGATCCATCACATATGAATTGTCAAAATGGTTAGTTTCTCTATTAAGCCCTTTAGTGGGTAAGGTATCAAATTCTAATATCATGAACAATGTAGATTTAGTCAACAAGCTAAACAATATCATTGTAAAATTTGATTTCAAACTAGTTAGCTTTGATGTTTCCTCACTTTTCACAAAAGTTCCAGTTGATGACCTTTAGAATATTTATTTGATGTCTTGAACTGATAAAATTATGTATAAAAGACTGTGTATTTCAATTCATTGGAGATTATTATGCTCAAAAATTTGGTATGACAATGGGTAACCCTCTTTCACCTGTACTAAGTAATCTTTATACGGAATTTTTTGAAACAAAATTACTAAAGGATATCTTACCTTCTAATGCAATTTGGTTTAGATATGTTGATGATGTTCTTTGTGTATGTTGTGATGTTCTTTGTGTTTGGCCAACAAATGAAAATTTACAAATATTTCTCCCCTTACTTAACAACTTGGTTAACAATTTAGTACCTTCCATCAAATTTACTATAGAAAATAAAAATAATGGTATGTTACCATTTTTAGATTGCATGATCCATAGGCAAGGAAATAAGTTTAAGTTTAGCATATACAGAAAACCCACCAATGTATGCTCATATATCCATTATTACTCATCTCAACATGACAGAGTTAAATGACCATCATTTTAATCTATGTTCCTTAGGGCATTACGTATTTGCAGTGCAGAGTTTATTGACGATGAGTTTGAGAAGATTTATTCTATTGAACCAATGTTAAAGTACCCTAGATCTTTCATTGATAAATCCCTTAAGTTAGCAAAGAAATCATTTCATAGAGCTGAGCTCAAACCTCCCATTGACACCAAGAGTCTTTTAGTTCTCCCTTTTAATGACAATTCACTTACTTCCCATGTTGCTTAAATCCTTTAATGTAAATGTTGCCTTTAGTAACAATAATACTATAAAGAATATCAATCAGGAATTCACCAGAAAATTCTCTTGGATGCATCTATAAGTGCCATGTGGAAATTGTGATGAATTTTATGTTGGTCAGACTGGTAAGGATCTTTCTGTTAGACTTAAGCAACATAACTATAGTATAAGAACGGGACAAAAATCAAATGCCTTGTTTAATTATGTTAAGAACTATGATCATTGTACTGACTGGAGTAATGCCATCTCTGTTATTAACTAACTCTATTACCAAGAGAAATATCATTGAATCTTCTATTATTGAATACACAAAGAATTATAATCTTAATATTAGTGATGGTCTATACAAATTAGATAACTTTGTTGATAAAATTTGTAAAATGATAAGTTTATGAACGCTCGTTGTATGTTTTGGACAATCACATGTTTACCAAATGGCGTCCTAGCTTCGTCCCTTCGATGTATATCAACTGACTTATATTTCTCTCTTGGTCTCCCCTGATGATGAGATTATTACACGAAAGTGCACTTGGGAACTTATCGTGTTTCATTTTCCCCGTGGACTCATAGGAATATATATATATATATATATATATATATATATATATATATATATATATATATATATATATATATATATATATATATCCCTGGGGATAGGGGAGAAAGAATACTTCCCACGTATTCCCTGCGTGTCGTAAAGGCGACTAAAAGGGAAGGGAGTGGGGGGCTGGAAATCCTCCCCTCTCGGTTTTTTTTTAATTTTCCAAAAGGGACAGAGAAGGGGGCCAGGTGAGGATATTCCCTCCAAGGCCCAGTCCTCTCTTGTTAGCGCCACCTCGCTAACGCGGGAAATGGCGAATAGTATGAAAGATATATATATATATATATATATATATATATATATATATATGAAGGTTGTTTAATTTGTTTGTGGATGGGGTTGTTACAGAGGTGAATGCAAGAGTTTTGGAAATAGAGGCACGTATGCGTCTGTTGTGGATGAGAGGGCTTGGGAAGCGCTGATGATACAGCGCTGGTGGCTGATTCGGGTGAGAAACTGCAGAAGCTGGTGACTGAGCTTGGTAAAGTGTGTGAAAGAAGATAGCAAAGAGTAAATGAGAATAAGAGCAAAGTTATTAGGTGCAGTAAGGTTGAGGCACAAGTCAGATGGGAGGTAAGTTTGAATTGAAAAAAACTGGAGGAAGTAATGTGTTTTAGATATCTGGGAGTGGATTTGGCAGCGGATGGAACCATGGAAACGGAAGCAAGTCACAGAGTGGTGGAGAGGCGAGAGTTCTCGGAGCGTTGAAAAATGTGTGGAAAGCGAGAACATTATCTCGGAAAGCAGAAATGGGTGTGTTTGAAGGAATAGTGGTTCCAGCAATGTTATATGGTTGCGAGGCGTGGGCTATAGACAGAGTTGTGAGGAGGAGGGTGGATCTGTTGGAAATGAGATGTCTGAGGACAAAATGTGGTGTGAGGTGGTCTGATCAAGTAATGAAAGGGTGAGAGAGATATGTGGTAACAAAGAGGGTGTGGCTGAGAAAGCAGAAGAGGGTGTTTTGAAATGGTTTGGTCACATGGAGAGTGAGAGGAAAGATTGACAACGAGGATGTATGTGTCAAAGGTCGAGGGAACGAGGAGAAGTGGGATACCAAATTGGAGGTGGAAGGATGGAGTGAAAGAGATTTTGAGCGATTGGGGCCTGAACATGCAGGAGGGTGAAAGGCGTGCAAGGAATAGAGTGAATTGGAACGATGTGGTATACCGGGGTCGACGTGATATCAATGAATTGAACCAGGGTATGCGAGGCGTCTGGGGTAAACCATGGAAAGTTTCGTGGAGCCTGGATGTGGAAAGGGAGCTGTGGTTTTGGTGCATTATACATATATCCCTGGGGATAGGGTATCCCTGGGGATAGGGGAGAAAGAATACTTCCCACGCATTCCTCACGTGTCGTAGAAGGCGACTAAAGGGGACGGGAGCAGGGGGCTAAAAACCTTCTCCTCCTTGTATTATAACTTTCTAAAAGGGGTAACAGAAGGAGTCACGCGGGGAGTGCTCATCCTCCTCGAAGGCTCAGATTCGGGAGTCTAAATGTGTGTGGATGTAACAAAGATGAGAAAAAGGGAGAGATAGGAAGGGAAAGAGTAGCACTACTCCTGAAACTGGAGTGGTGGGAGTATGTGATAGAGTGTAAGAAAGTAAAGTCTAGATTGATATGGGTAAAACTGAAAGTTGATGGAGAGAGATGGGTGATTATTGGTGCATATGCACCTGGGCATGAGAAGAAAGATCATGAGAGGCAAGTGTTTTGGGAGCAGCTGAATGAGTGTGTTAGTGGTTTTGATGCACGAGACCGGGTTAGTGGTTTTGATGCACGAGACCGGGTTATAGTGATGGGTGATTTGAATGCAAAGGTGAGTAATGTGGCAGTTGAAGGAATAATTGGTATACATGGGATGTTCAGTGTTGTAAATGGAAATGGTGAAGAGCTTGTAGATTTATGTGCTGAAAAAGGACTGGTGATTGGGAATACCTGGTTTAAAAAGAGATATACATAAGTATACGTATGTAAGTAGGAGAGATGGTCAGAGAGCGTTATTGGACTACGTGCTAATTGATAGGTGCGCAAAAGAGACTTTTGGATGTTAATGTGCTGAGAGGTGCAACTGAAGGGATGTTTGATCATTATCTTGTGGAGGTGAAAGTGAAGATTTGTAGAAGTTTCCAGAAAAGAAGAGAGAATGTTGCGGTGAAGAGAGTGGTGAGAGCAAGTGAGCTTGGGAAGGAGACCTGTGTGAGGAAGTACCAGGAGAGACTGAGTACAGAATGGTACAAGGTGAGAACAAAGGGGGTAAGGGGAGTGGGGGAGGAATGGGATGCATTTAGGGAAGCAGTGAAGGCTTGCGCAAAAGATGCTTGTGGCATGAGAAGCGTGGGAGGTGGGCAGATTAGAAAGGGTAGCGAGTGGTGGGATGAAGAAGTAAGATTATTAGTGAAAGAGAAGAGAGAGGAGTTTGGACGATTTTTTTTAGGCAAATAATGCAAATGAGTGGGAGATGTATAAAAGAAAGAGGCAGGAGGTCAAGAGAAAGGTGCAAGAGGTGAAAAAGAGGGCAAATGAGAGTTGGGGTGAGAGAGTATCATTAAATTTTAGGGAGAATAAAAAGATGTTTTGGAAGGAGGTAAATAAAGTGCGTAAGACAAGGGAACAAATGGGAACTTCAGTGAAGGAGGCTAATGAGGAGGTGATAACAAGTATTGGTGATGTGAGAAGGAGGTGGAGTGAGTATTTTGAAGTTTTGTTGACTGTGTTTGATGATAGAGTGGCAGATATAGGGTGTTTTGGTCAAGGTGGTGTGCAAAGTGAGAGGGTTAGGCAAAATGATTTGGTAAACAGAGAAGAGGTAGTAAAAGCTTTGCGGAAGATGAAAGCCGGCAAGGCAGAGGGGTTTGGATGGTACTGCAGTGGAATTCATAAAAAAAGGGGGTGACTGTATTCTTGACTGGTTGGTAAGGTTATTTAATGTATGTATGATTCATGGTGAGGTGCCTGAGGATTGGCGGAATGCTTGCATAGTGCCATTGTACAAAGGCAAAGGGGATGAGAGTGAGTGCTCAAATTACAGAGGTATAAGTTTGTTGAGTATTCCTGGTGAATTATATGGGAGGGTATTGATTGAGAGGGTGAAGGCAGGTACAGAGCATCAGATTGGGGAAGAGCAGTGTGGTTTCAGAAGTGGTAGAGGATGTGTGGATCAGGTGTTTGCTCTGAGGAATGTATATGAAAAATACTTAGAAAAGTAAATGGATTTGTATGTAGCATTTATGGATCTCGAGAAGGCGTATGATAGAGTTGATAAAGATGCTCTGTGGAAGGTATTAAGAATATATGGTGTGGGAGGCAAGTTGTTAGAAGCAGTGAAAAGTTTTTATCGAGGATGTAAGGCATGTGTACGTGTAGGAAGAAAGGAAAGTGATTCGATCTCAGTGAATGTAGGTTTGCGGCACGGGTGTGTGATGTCTCCATGGTTGTTTAATTTGTTTATGGATGGGGTTGTTAGGGAGGTGAATGCAAGAGTTTTTGAAAGAGGGGCAAGTATGCAGTCTGTTGTGGATGAGAGGGCTTGGGAAGTGTGTCAGTTGTTGTTTGCTGATGATACAGCGCTGGTGGCTGATTCATGTGAGAAACTGCAGAAGCTGGTGACTGAGTTTGGTAAAGTGTGTGAAAGAAGAAAGGTAAGAGTAAATGTGAATAAGAGCAAGGTTATTAGGTACAGTAGGGTTGAGGGTCAAGTCAATTGGGAGGTAAGTTTGAATGGAGAAAAACTGGAGGAAGTGAAGTGTTTTAGATATCTGGGAGTGGATTTGGCAGCGGATGGAACCATGGAATCGGAAGTGAATCATAGGATGGGGGAGGGAGCGAAAATTCTGGGAGCCTTGAAGAATGTTTGGAAGTCGAGAACATTACCTCGGAAAGCAAAAATGGGTACGTTTGAAGGAATAGTGGTTCCAACAATGTTGTATGGTTGCGAGGCGTGGGCTAAGGATAGAGTTGTGCGCAGGATGGTGGATGTGCTGGAAATGAGATGTTTGAGGACAATTTGTGGTGTGAGGTGGTTTGTTCGAGTAGGTAATATTAGGGTGAGAGAGATGTGTCCTAATAAAAAGAAAGTGGTTGAGAGAGCAGAAGAGGGTGTTTTGAAATGGTTTGGTCACATGGAGAGAATGAGTGAGGAAAGATTGACCAAGAGGATATATGTGTCGGAGGTGGAGGGAATGAGGAGAAGTGGGAGACCAAATTGGAGGTGGAAAGATGGAGTGAAAAAGATTTTGAGTGATCGGGGCCTGAATATGCAGGAGGGTGAAAGGCGTGCAAGGAATAGAGTGAATTGGAACGATGTGGTATACCGGGGTCGACGTGCTGTCAATGGATTGAACCAGGGCATGTGAAGCGTCTGGGGTAAACCGTGGAAAGTTCTGTCGGGCCTGGATGTGGAAAGGGAGCTGTGGTTTCGGTGCATTATTACATGACAGCTAGAGAATGAGTGTGAACGAATGTTGTCTTTGTTGTCTTTTCCTAGCGATACCTCGCACACATGAGGGGGGAGGGGGTTGTTATTTCATGTGTGGCGAGGTGGCGATGGGAATGAATAAAGGCAGACAGTATGAATTACGTACTTGTGTATATATGTATATATCTGTGTGTGTATGTATATACATATATGTATACGTTGAGATGTATAGGTATGTATATTTGCGTGTGTGGACGTGTATGTATATACATGTGTAGGTGGGTGAGTTGGGCCATTCTTTCGTCTGTTTCCTTGCGCTACCTCGCAAACGCGGGAGACAGCGACAAGCAGAACAAGTAAAATATATATATCTATTTATTTATATTTATTTTGCTTTGTCGCTGTCTCCCGCGTTTGCGAGGTAGCGCAAGGAAACAGACGAAAGAAATGGCCAAACCCACCCCCATACACATGTATATACACACACGTCCACACACGCAAATATACATACCTATACATCACAATGTACACGTATATATACACACACAGACACATACATATATACCCATGCACACAATTCACACTGTCTGCCTTTATTCATTCCCATCGCCACCTCGCCGCACATGGAATACCATCCCCCTCCCCCTCATGTGTGCGAGGGAGCACTAGGAAAAGACAACAAAGGCCCCATTTGTTCACACTCAGTCTCTAGCTGTCATGCAATAATGCCCGAAACCACAGCTCCCTTTCCACATCCAGGCCCCACACAACTTTCCATGGTTTACCCCAGACGCTTCACACGCCCTGATTCAATCCACTGACAGCACGTCAACTCCGGTATACCACATCAATCCAATTCTCTCTATTCCTTGCAAACCTTTCACCCTCCTGCATGTTCAGGCCCCGATCACACAAAATCTTTTTCACTCCATCTTTCCACCTCCAATTTGGTCTCACACTTCTCCTCGTTCCCTCCACCTCTGACACATATATCCTTTTGGTCAATCTTTCCTCACTCATTCTCTCCATGTGACCAAACCATTTCAAAACACCCTCTTCTGCTCTCTCAACCACACTATCTTTATTACCACACATCTCTCTTACCCAGTTATTACTTACTCGATCAAACCACCTAACACCACATATTGTCCTCAAACATCTCATTGCCAGCACATCCACCCTCCTGCGCACAACTCTATCCATAGCCCACGCCTCGCAACCATACAACATTGTTGGAACCACTATTCCTTCAAACATACCCATTTTTGCTTTCCGAGATAATGTTCTCGCCTTCCACACATTCTTCAAGGCTCCCAGGATTTTCGCCCCCTCCCCACCCTATGATTCACTTCCGCTTCCATGGTTCCATACGCTGCCAGATCCACTCCCAGATATCTAAAACACTTTACTTCCTCCAGTTTATCTCCATTCAAACTTACCTCCCAATTGACTTGACCCTCAACCCTATATATATATATATATATATATATATATATATATATATATATATATATATATATATACGTTGAAATGTATAGGTATGTATATGTGTGTGTGTAGACGTGTATATATATATATACATGTGTATGTGGGTGGTTTGGCCATTCTTTCGTCTGTTTCCTTGCGCTACCTCGTTAACGCGGGAGACAGCGACAAAGTATAATAAATCTAATTTAAATGAAGAAGGGAGATAAAGGTAGTAGATCTGGGGAGTTACCTGGGTAATGTAAGTCAAGGCGAATAATAATTTCGGTTGTCCAGTGGGGTAAAGCTTGGAGTTAGTGTGAGCGAAATTGGGGATAGCACTTGTGATGAAGAACCGGCTGTGGAAATGTAGTGAATGTTAGGAGTTGGATCTCAGACTGATGTGGGTGTAAATAAAAGGCGAGAGGTTGATAACCAGAAGAATGATGAGAGGAGGTGACTGTTTTGGGAGACGCCAAGTGTGTTCATTAAACATCGGGAACGAGCACAAGTGGTGGGCCATTTGAATGTAAGAGTGGAGCTGTGAAGGACTGTTGACTGAGAATGCCTGGTGTAAAAAAGGGACTTATCTAAGTGTACGTCGGCCAGGAACGCTGAGGGTGAAAGAGAATCATTGTATTATGTACTAACTGATGGTCGTACATAGGAGAGACGGGCAGCTAATTATACTAGGTGTGATCGCTGTTTAGTGGAGGAGAAAGTGAGTTGTCCTGGGTCTAGCAAATGACTTAAGAAGGAAGAGGGTAGTGAGAGTGAGCTTGGAAAAGAGAATTATTTGTGGGGATACCAGGAGAGGTTGTGTGAGGGGATACCAGGAGAGGTTGTGTGAGGGGATACCAGGAGAGGTTGTGTGAGGGGATACCAGGAGAGGTTGGGTATAAGATTGTGTTAGATGAGAGTAAACAAATGAGAAGTGGTCGAGTGATGGCAGATGTTGAGGAAGCCGTGGTAAATTAACCCGTTGGTAAACAGTGTGGCATGCTACTCATGGTGGGCTGTGGCCTTTTGAGAAAGAATTGAGGAAGTTAATTTGTTAGTGAAAAAGTATTGTTTGGGTGCTTCTTGTAGGGATAAATGAAAGTGACTGGGAGATGTACAAGAGTATGTTTCAGAGGGGGTGGTGCAGGGGCCGAAAAAGCGGGTAAATGAGAAATGGGGTGAGAAAATATCAGCAAACTTCAGGGAGAACAACAAAATGTTTTAAAGGAAATGAGTTGCATGAGAAAATGGGAAAAGATAAAGTTATTGAGAAGAAGAAATGGATAAGTGGTAACAAGAAGCAGAGACAGGGTATCAAATCTAAGTTCCTTACATTGGTGCCACCTCACTCAGCTCCTCCCAAATATTCATCTCTCTTCCTCATTCCTCTCGTTATCGGGTACATAGCCACTCACAATCACCCACCTCATGTAGTCCAATTTATTTTCTACCACATCAGTTGAAATATACCAATTGATCAATTCGTGTGATGCTGTTGTAGAGCAAATACCTCAGGCTGTGTCGTCTGTTTGTTGGTTGCCGGCAGCGCCATCTGGTCACCAGACATGGGCGTGACCGGTACATCTCGACAGCAGTGCTGATTATTACTGGAAGTATTCAGTGAGGCACGAAGCATTACCAACTTTTACATAAATCAACCCCATATTTTTCTTCCTGCACCACTATCGCCTTATCTAACTAAACACATTATTATATTCATCCATTAATACATTAACACCACAAAAAAATGACAATATTTGAAGCTAATAGTCATGTGGAGCTGAACAAGAGTCTTACCTAAACTAGGATGTGTCGCTCCTCATGCAAGAAGAAAACTTGTTATTTATCACTGTCAACACATTCAACATTCACATGACTTTCTTTTAATCTTGAACAACCGTAGTGGAAGCAGCTGTTCCACACCTCAGACAGGCTCGTGTCATCATCATCAGTCCAAACTGATGTGTAAAATGAACCTGTCACCAACACTTATGTGTCACCAGCGGCCAACTGACACACCTACATAATGGATCATGCAGTACCTCACCAAGTCAGGGATATGTACACGGGTCAGTATGACGACCACAACAAACGTTCACTATCTTGCTAAAGATGAGATACATTGATGTACTCACGAGGAAGAAACCTACAACACATCTAATATTAGATTCAACTGAAGAACCCTGGCAGGAGCAATGTGTCTGAAGAAGGTCAAATGTTTCTAGACGTATTTGACAGCTAGAATTATAGTTCTGTATACTTTTCAATGAGATTCCAGACTCCATACAATATTAGTAGTTCCCACCTACTTATATCACTCTCCATGTTACATTAGTAGTTCCCACCTACTTATATCACTCTCCATGTTACATTAGTAGTTCCCACCTACTTATATCACTCTCCATGTTACATTAGTAGTTCCCACCTACTTATATCACTCTCCATGTTACATTAGTAGTTCCCACCTACTTATATCACTCTCCATGTTACATTAGTAGTTCCCACCTACTTATATCACTTTACCAGTCACTGCAACATAGCCTACACAGAACACTTGACTACGTCAATACACAAGCTTTGCAAAACTTTCTTACCAAGTTATTGATGTCTTAAGTTGATTAGCCAGATACCAGTGACCAGGTACACTCACTTAATGACCCACTGGTACATAAGATCAGTGTTACAAATCCTGGACGTCCTCTGACGCAGCCTTACCCACACGCCCAGCACACCACCAATGATGACCGTGTTGGTACTCTGTATCGCACATGTATAACTATTCCGTTTCTTTGTAGATGACAATTGTTAATTTAACGAAAACATTCACAGTAATTTGCATATAAAACAAAGAGCCAGAGAAATGTCAGAATATTTATAAAACGTTGTAACATCTTACAAGGTCTTCTTGGCTATAGGAAACACGTGGCAGCAGAGTGCCAGTTCTCCGTTACCTTAGCCGCCCTGCCACATATCACCTGTGACTACATAACAGGTAGTTTACTGACTGTTGGTCCTCTACTGACTGTATGTATTCTACTGACTGTTGATAATGATCTCGATGGGTAGGATGGTCAGGTTCTACAGCTGTCTGTACCAGCTTCGATGTGTTTGATGTGTATGGGGTGTCAAACCGCATTCGGGGACGAGGGATCTCTAGTGGCAGGGTATGATGGTGGCGGGGTTTGTTCAGTAGCTTCTTCCTGAACAGGTGGAGGATGAGGTGCAGGTTGATGACTGGAGAGTCGGGAGGACCAATGTGTTGAGTGCCTCTTGACGGGTCATGTAGGAAGGACCAGAGATGGTCTTACATTGCCCTTTTCTGCACCTTTCTCAGCAGCCACTCTTGTGTGGTGGAGGACCACCAGGCGGGAGGGAGGAGGAGACATGGGTCAGTGTGGAGGACCAGCAGGAGGGAGGGAGGAGGAGACATGGGTCAGTGTGGAGGACCACCAGGCGGGAGGGAGGAGGAGACATGGGTCAGTGTGGAGGACCACCAGGCGGGAGGGAGGAGGAGACATGGGTCAGTGTGGAGGACCACCAGGCGGGAGGGAGGAGGAGACATGATTCAGTGTGGAGGACCACCAGGCGGGAGGGAGGAGGAGACATGGGTCAGTGTGGAGGACCACCAGGTGGGAGGGAGGAGGAGACATGGGTCAGTGTGGGAAGAATGAAAGTTGTGCAGATGGTCTTGGGTTCAGGTGCAGGGAGGCCAAGTGTCTTGGGTGGACGGAGAATGTAGAGACGATAGCTGGAGGATTTGATGATGCTCCTGACGTGGTCCTTCCAGCTTAGTTTGTCCTCCAGAGTGACACTGAGAAGCTTGGTGGACTGGACAACCTGGAGGGGACTGGGACCTAGTGAGACAGTAGGGGGTGGGACAGGGTTGGAAGCTTGGTGGACTGGACAACCTGGAGGGGACTGGGACCTAGTGAGACAGCAGGGGGTGGGACAGGGTTGGAAGCTTGGTGGACTGGACAACCTGGAGGGGACTGGGACCTAGTGAGACAGTAGGGGGTGGGACAGTGTTGGAAGCTTGGTGGACTGGACAACCTGGAGGGGACTGGGACCTAGTGAGACAGTAGGGGGTGGGACAGGGTTGGAAGCTTGGTGGACTGGACAACCTGGAGGGGACTGGGACCTAGTGAGACAGTAGGGGGTGGGACAGGGTTGGAAGCTTGGTGGACTGGACAACCTGGAGGGGACTGGGACCTAGTGAGACAGTAGGGGGTGGGACAGTGTTGGAAGCTTGGTGGACTGGACAACCTGGAGGGGACTGGGACCTAGTGAGACAGTAGGGGATGGGACGTGGTTGAAATCAAGGCTGACGCGCATGAGTACTATCTTACATTGGAGGATGGCAACATTGTTAAAGGTGTTCAGTATCGTAGTCAGTTGAGAATATTGTGAAGATGAAGGAAGACTTCTGTGGTAGAGTTGTGATACCAACAAGTAGTTACATCCTCAGGAAAACATAGAATGGCATTAGGAAGTACAAGGATACCATCGTTGTGTCCTGTTGATGGTCTGGAAGGTGGAGATGACCCCTGGTAAGCCTAGGAGCTTGACAACCTACACTTGGCCAGACGATTATGTTAAGGATGACGACATCAGATTTGAGTCTGCATATATTCTTGCCAGAATACCTTAGTGAGAGTGTCATTATAACAGGGGAGAACATCTCTCATTCTTGATAATGACTCCGGTTCTGCTGGTGATGTTACACTGGCGGAGGTAGGACGGCACTGGAAGGGGAAGACCTGGAACTGATATGGCAATATATGGAAGGGTTGGGTAGGGTGGTGGTGGGTGGTCAGGGTGGGCCGGGATAGCAGTAGGGTGGTGGTGGGTGGTCAGGGTGGGCCGGGATAGCAGTAGGGTGGTGGTGGTGGGTGGTCAGGGTTGGCCGGGATAGCAGTAGGGTGGTGGTGTGTGGTCAGGGTGGGCCGGGATAGCAGTAGGGTGGTGGTGGGTGGTCAGGGTGGGCCGGGATAGCAGTAGGGTGGTGGTGGGTGGTCAGGGTGGGCCGGGATAGCAGTAGGGTGGTGGTGGGTGGTCAGGGTGGGCCGGGATAGCAGTAGGGTGGTGGTGGTGGTGGGTGGGGACGTCTGGTTGGCCACACACATGGAGCAACAGTGTGCCTGGTGCCGTCGTGGCGGGAGGACGTTCGTGTCGGTGCTGCTGATAACATTACGACCATATCTTGCCCCAGACGGCTGCCTTGTACCCCGTGGGAGGTGATAGAGTGTAGTTTGAAGTGATTGATGATGTCGTAGTTGATACCTACTAGCTAGTTAGAGTGATCTCAGGTTATTTTAATTGTAACAAATTCTTGTCTTTCTAAGACGAAAGTGAAACACATGTATGATAGTGAAGGTGACAGTGTATAACACATTATTCATAAGAGTTAAAGTAGCAGTGGTTTGTCCAGCAGCAGTGAGTAACCTGAGGTACTCACAAACAGCAGTGTCACTGAGGTACTCACCAGCAGCAGTGAGTCACAGGTACTCACCAGCAGCAGTGAGTCACAGGTACTCACCAGCAGCAGCGAGTAATTAAGGTACTCAGGGTGTGAGTAAAGTTAAGGAAGGCAGAGTGCAGTAGTGTGGAGAGGAAGGAAGCAACATCAGCTGTGGTGAGTGCGAGTGGCTTGGGGCAGCTCAGGTCTCCGTGGGAGGCATCCTCACCACTATGAACATGAGACAATGCGAGGCGTAGGCTGTAGCACCCTCCCTCAGGCTGCCCCACCTGCTCCCTCTGACACAGCAGCAGGCACGATATGACCTGCTAACACCAGCCTGCGCACGCACACAGGTAAACATACACCCTCCAAACTCTACCCTGCCTACGTATACATTTGCTGTTTTCCCCAAACTGAAGGCAAACAATTTCTGTGTGTGTGTGTGTGTGTGTGTGTGTGTGTGTAATCACCTATTTGTGCTGTAATTGGGGGGGAGCTTTCACTTTTGCTGATATTATAATACTTTTTAAATCTTCTGTTCTCCACACTCACAATTGTATAACTTAATTTCATTCATGCCTCACTTATTTGTTACTATTAACTTCTTACGCAGTACAGTTTTTGCAACAAGCTTCATGATCTGGTGTCCGTCACGTCTGGTTCTTGTGTCTTTGCATCTTGCAAACAACTGTCCGTTTGTATGTTTGCGTCATAAAACTGGACGAAGAATCTAAAGCTTGCGTTGTGATCAACTTTACTCTTCTATATTCCATGGTGGACAAATTTTAGGGCCTCTAACCCTTCCCTGTAACTCAGCTGTATGAATTCTCGTACCAAATTGTTCCCCTCCTCTGGACCTTCTCCATGTGTTCTTTGTGCTAATCCAAGTGTGGTGACCAAACCTGAGAAGCGTTTTCTAGTTTTTGCTTTATGTAGGATGTGAACATCTTACAGAATGTTTCCTCGCCTGCGTAGTTGAATGCAATTCTCATGTTTTCAGCGAACAGTTTGTTTCGTAATATTCTTCTTATGCGAGGTTCTGGCTACAGAGTAGGTATCATATCTGCCCCTAAGTCTCCTCCTAGATGCTGTAATACTCGTATTGATTCTAGCAACTTATCTCCTGCTAGATCCTGTAATATTCATATCGAGGCAATTTTTCACTGACTCTCAACCTTATTACTTTACTCTGGTTGAATTTCATGAACCATTGTAAGTGACCGACTGTGGTACTAGTCCCTAACCTGAAGTATAGCTTCAGTAGTCGACCAACGAACTGTTGTATGGCGCGGTTCGCAGGCCGAGTTAAGCCACCACAACATTGTATATACTTCTGAAGGACCTTCTTGAATTGTCCACTGTCCATCTTAATTGTTTCTGCTGGTTGCTGGCAATGTGTTGAGAATAGTGTAGGGCCTTGGAGGTCTTCCATGTCTGTCTTGTAGTTGGAAATAATTTTCAAGTGTAGGTTGAGAATCCTACGGTTTGTTCAAGTGTACAACATAACATACCTGTTCTCTGCTGGGAAGACAGGTTCACGACTGAAAATGGTCATTTGGTTCATGACAAAGAAGACATGGCAAAGATTTAATTCTTATTCGCATCAGTTTTTACAACTGAAGACAGTTCATGTCCCGAATCCAACACCAGCGATAAGAGAGGAAAACATTTTGGGACGCATGGATATAAGTGATAAAGATATAGTATCACAACAGCATGACATTATACAAAGTCGTCCCAGATAAGTTTTAATCGAGGATAATGAAAGATGCAAAAAAAAAAAAAAATGAGACCTTTTACCATTGGCCATTGTCTTCAATAAATCACTTGTTACGGGACGGTACCAGAACAATGAAAGCTTGATGACGTAACAGCCATTTTTAAAAAAAAGATAATTAATCACTTCCCGGAAATCATATACAGATCAGCTTAACGTCTGCAGTTGTCAACCTTACGGAAACATCATTCAGGACGAGTTTACATCATTCAGGACGAGTTTACATCATTCAGGACGAGTTTATATCATTCAGGACGAGTTTACATCATTCAGGACGAGTTTACATCATTCAGATGATCATCTCTTAATACAACGATTCTCAACAGGTTTTGGACGAAATTATTCGTCTGACACAAGTGTTCGATTTCTTTTATGATACAACCAACATGTATAATGAAAGTAAAGAAGTTCATCTCATCTATTTAGATTTTCAAAAAGCATTTGATAATAAAATTGTCACATGTTATAGATGGGTTGTACTTCGGTGGTTAGGAAATTGGTTAACTGACGGTGACCAAAGAGTTGCGACTAATGGTCAGACCCCAGAATGGTTAGACGTACAAGTGGCGTGCCCCGGGGATCAATCCTGGGACCGGTTTTCTTTCTCATGTATTAATGACACTGATAATGGGCTTAATTGTAAGATATCGAAATTCGCAGACGATACTCAGTTGGGTCATAAATCTACAACAGAAATTGAACGTCCTCAGCTTCAAACGAACATGAATAAACTGATAGATTAGGCTTAAAGATGACAAATGAATTTCAATATCGGTAAGCGCGAAGTTTTAAGAATGAAAAGGTAAGCTATAGTATGAATTCTGTTGACCATCTAAAGGTGGACGAATAAAAAGACTTGGGAATATAAATCTCTGGTGACCTAAAGATAATTGGTGCACAAAAGCAGTTAAAAAGGCGAACAAACTTCTTTGATTTATGGGTCGGGCTCTCGAATTTACGTCCAGGGAAATTATCCTTACAAGTGACTGGTGCGTCCTCGTCTTGCATATTGTGTTCAGTTTGGTCAACATACTTTAGGAAAGACGGAGTGTAGAGTACACAGACGAGCTACCAAGATGATTCCCGGACTGAGAAACATGTCCTATGAAAGCCAACAAAATTACTTAAATCCATTTTGTACAGAAGAGTGTGATCTGATATGGGCATTCAGAATGATCAAAGGCTTCGATAATCTCGATCTAACGACTTACATAGTGAAAGATTCGTCTGGTCTCACTCGTAGTAATGGTTACAAACTCGTGGACAAACGTTTTACCTCGAATGAGGCGAAATACCTTTTCTTCAAGAGGATTGTGATCATTTAGAATGATTAACGATTAAAGTAGTTGAAATAAGTACCACAAATACATCTAAGAATATATTGACTTGATAAATGTTTCGCTTCAAATCCAAGGTTGACTTTATTCACGTCTCCTTAGCTACATCATAAATCCTTAATTTTTTTTCCAATATCTACGTATTTTACTCTTAGTTCACTGATCTATAATCTGCATATATCTGCTACCATCACAAACAGCCTCGAAGGGATCCAGTGATCTGCTGTCTGAATTCCTTTGTATTTGTATTCCACTGTATCAGTTATTTACCACTAAGAAGTCAGTGTTCCGCTACTTCGTATATCATTTGACTTTTTCTGTTTCTATGGTCTCTCAAGTTTCTGCTTTACTAATTTTCTAATTTTAGCGCAAGCCACTCTAAATCCCTCATTGTAGAAGTGTCAGCTTCTGTGGCTATTACTTTCCCATTAATCTCTCTGACAGGTAGCAAACGCTCGTTTTGTATGCTCTGTACTTTTCTAAACCTTCAATTGACTGAGCCATAAACTTCCTTGAATGTTTCGTCAACAATGGTGTGCATTACGTACGTTTTCAACAGCTTCTCTTAACATCCAGTGTATTTGTGTACCCGAGGCTATGTTCCTCTTCATCACTCTTCATCCTTTGTTGATTTTATGCCTAAATTGCTTCTAAATTTCCTATGGCCTCTGCCATCATCACGGTCTCTGGATGTTTGTCCTTTTCTTTGTCCACATTAATCCTTCTCCACTTTCATACTCTCTATTTTCCATAAATTCTGCACGTGCTTTTGTCTATTCCTTTCTGAACGGCTGCCGATATTGTTCTTGAAGTTCCGTGTCCAATATTGTCATCAATGGAGTGTGTGTTTGCACTTTAGGTCTTTCCTCCTGTTCCCGAACAGCATCTCGGGCGTCCAGAAAAGACCCGTCAGAATTTGCTTGCATTTTACTGGCTTCACTTTCTTTCCTCTGGTATTATTTCTCCTGAATCCTGGCCAGACTTAAACGACTGTTTCTACATTTCTTAATTCCTCATGTTGCATACCTGCCTTGCCTGGCTCAGTCAGTGCTGCGGGTCTTGCATTATACCCCAGAGTAATACTAGAAACAATGATGAAGCTGACGAGAACAAAATATCCTAAAAACATAAGAAAAATTTGAATCTTAACTCACACTGAGTGTTGCTTCCTGGTCACAATTACAATTTGACTCAACTTTTGTTACTTTTATACAGTAACTTATTACACTTGTTCATAACGATGTTGACGCATTCTTTCTCTCAAACTGGGAAACATAAAGGAAGGGAAAGATATTGATATACTGAAGTTAGGAACATTCCTCCAGTCGATTTGAAACCGGGAATCCTGTACTCCCAAACCTTATGTAAACTCCTGCTCAACCTGGTGTGAACACCACCAAGAATCATTCATTTTCTACTAACATTGTTTATCTATTTGTTTCTTTATCTTATATATTATTGTGTGTAATGACCTACCGTATTGTACGTGGAGGGAGTTCTACACTGGTGGTGCCCCATCTCTTGTACTGTACGGGTAGGGAGTTCTACACTGGTGGTGCCCCATCTCTTGTACTGTACGGGTAGGGAGTTCTATACTGGTGGGGTCCCATCTCTTGTACTGTACGGGTAGGGAGTTCTACACTGGTGGTGCCCCATCTCTTGTACTGTACGGGGAGGGAGTCCTACACTGGTGGTGCCCCATCTCTTGTACTGTACGGGGAGGGAGTCCTACACTGGTGGTGCCCCATCTCTTGTACTGTACGGGTAGGGAGTCCTACACTGGTGGTGCCCCATCTCTTGTACTGTACGGGTAGGGAGTTCTACACTGGTGGTGCCCCATCTCTTGTACTGTACGGGTAGGGAGTTCTATACTGGTGGGGTCCCACCTCTTGTACTGTACGGGGAGGGAGTTCCACACTGGTGAAGCCCCATCTCTTGTATTGTACGGGGAGGGGTTTCTACATTCTTGCATTCCCATCTCTTGAACATTCTGTACTATCATACAACCTAAATCTATGCATCCTGTCGCAGTGACCATGTGTACAGTTTTGTGTTCCATTTATCTATACAGTAAGATATCACATCTTTCTAACAAGTTCCTCGTTTATTTCTATGTTATGTCCTCTGGTTGCATTATAGCTACATCTCAATTATTCACTTCTGTGTAGTTATAAAGAAACGCAAAGGAATTGAAATGGAAACAGACCACTGGGTCCTTACAAGGCTTGTTTTGACAGAGGAAGAGAATTAACGTTCATTGATTAATGTGGTAGGAAACGAAAGCAAACATGTTACTTAAAGGCAAGCACTTGTAAACCTTACATGTAAAATAGGAGGCGCAAATACTATAAGTTTAGACTTGCGTTGTGTTTCAAGTCAATTTGAAAACATATCTATTGTGCCGTCTACACTGCTCTAATGGCGACTCATTCCATGTGTTAACAAGAACCTTGACAACGTGTAGATACATCGCAGGATAACCCCAGCCATCACCATCAGATCTTGAAACAGCCAAGGCGCTGCACGTTACACCCACCCGCCCACATCTGCTGCTCTGGCATACCGGAACCTTCAGTGTTTGTGACATTCCTGAATGACTTGAGACGAGGGAAACGATAGTGGAAAAACGGAATTCATGAAAACTTAGCAGGTGGTAGGTAGCCAACAGAGAACCATTATTATGGTGACCTGATGTAGGGAACCTTCATCCTAACGACACCAGCATCTTGCCTCATCACATCAAAGATTTACATGAAAAATATGGATGATTGATGTACACTTTAGGCTTGAGAGTGGGTTGAAAACTACACACAGTATAGATGAAAACTACACACAGTATACAGTAGATGAAAACTACACACAATATACAGTAGATGAAAACTACGTACATTACTTGGTTGATGAAAAGGAATCAGACTAGGTCAGGACTAACAAAAAAGATGAACTAAAAGTGTATAGGTTTGGAGAATATGGAGCTATGTATGAGAAGGTGGACCTATAAGTATGGAGCTATGTTTTAGAAGGTCGTCCAGTAAGGAAGACAGATGTCAGAGAGAGAGAGAGAGAGAGAGAGAGAGAGAGAGAGAGAGAGAGAGAGAGAGAGAGAGACGTACAGGAATGGGATATGTTGGGACAAGTGACGCGGAGGGCAACATGATAGTGGCTCAGGTGATGAGAGTGAGGCGGATGTGAGGTGCAGCAAGACATACCAACACACACACCAAGATGCAAGACGTACCAACACACACACCAAGATGCAAGACATACCAACACACACACCAAGATGCAAGACGTACCAACACACACACCAAGATGCAAGACATACCAACACACACACACACACACCAAGATGCAAGAACAAAACATTGACACAACGAGGAGATTACGTGGTCACCTTCACAATCTGTACATTATATGTAAAGGAAAGAATGTGTAGGGGACATACCACACAGATATGTGTGGGTCACGGGGCTACTGCAGTCTCCATACGGCGGGGACACCGAGGTATTCACGCCAGGGAAATCACAGTATACACAGTTGCAATTAACAAAACAAAAGAGGTCCTTATTATCATTATGACACGGGGTCAAGCATTATGACACAAGAAGTGCCAGATGAAGAAATAGCACTGTCTTCCCCAGTCATAATGATAAGGATCAAAAAGCACACGATCGAGATTGATGCTCGTGCATGACAGATGAGTGTGTGTGGAGGACGACAATTACAGAATTTTATTCCTACGTTTCGGGTAAGTGAACCACAATCTTCAGGAATGTAGAACAAGAGTGTATATCTGAACCTCTGCTCTCATGACGTGTCCTGGTGACCTGACTGGTTGCCCCGCTGGTAGCCGCACCTTCCTCGTCTTCTAATACAGTTTTTGCTGTTACGTTTGCCAACTTGAAGAATCCATTTCTATGATTTGTCGTCTCGTTTAACGCGATGTGAGCTGCGTCTATCAGTTTTCTATGTTTTCTAAATTTTCATATAATACGTTTGCCTGCCTTCATGCACTGGTTCTGTGCCTACCTTTGCTGGTGAAGAAAGCTGCATGTATACAGGATGATCAATAAAAAATAAAAAACTCTTAGAAGCAGCTTACACGGCGGCAGAGGTCCCGACTCTGGAATTCTGACTTTATAAAAAAATACAAAACATCGCTGCACGACGAACGCTGAATATCCTGGGAACAAAATATCTGGAGTAACACATCATTCCCGAGAGTTTGACACCGACTCACACCGTCACCTTCCACAGAGGTGGAGGGAAAGCAACACTATGACAGGCAGCAGCGAGGTGGTGTGGTGTATGAGAAAGTAGCATTACCAAGCTTGATGGAAGGAAACGTCTTCAATAACCCAGCACAAGATGGGTTCATTGCGGAAAGATATTGCCTCTTGCTGCACGAAAATAGCAAGATTGTTGACGATCTGAAGAACGATCACAATGCTCGTGTTTTTTACACAAACTTTACGAAAACAATAAATTTGATCATTAGTTCACGACGCATCGAATGCAAGAGATGGGAATAGCCGGAAAAATTGGAAGTTGGATACGTAGCTACTTAACAAGTGACAGATGGATACGTAGCTACTTAACAAGTGACAGATGGATACGTAGCTACTTAACAAGTGACAGATGGATACGTAGCTACTTAACAAGTGACAGATGGATACGTAGCTACTTAACAAGTGACAGATCACAACTTATCGTAATGCTAGGCCACCAACGATGACAAAACTCAGTCCTCGTGCTTCCAACCCTCTCGTTCCTTATCATCATATTTGACAATGAGACACGCTTGAGCCACAGTTTTATATCATACTTTGCAGACGATGCAAAAATGAGTATGAAATTCCCGTCAGCATAAAACACCAAGAAACTCAATGCTGACGTAGATAAGGTCAACCACTGAGCCAGCGAAGAGAACATGATTGTCTTGGAGGCGAGTGTCAACCTGAGCTGCGTGGCAAGATGAAAGAAGTCGTGAGCAGTGAACAATACCGAACAAGCAACACTGTCACATCACGACCCAACAATCCTGTAGTAATGACGTCCACGCTCCTTACCCCCAACATACGAAGCAAAGCAACAGTTGCCTCTACCAGAAAGATTATAGGATGGATGATGCAGACCTTCAAGACAAGGAGCAAAACCAATGCTGTCGCTCTTCAATACGCTAATACTCTCGCAAGTAGACTGTTGCTGTGTACTGACAGCACCTTGCAAGGTGGTTACAACTCATGATCATCTGTATAGATAACCTCACAACCCACGCCAGTTGCCAAACGACGCCTAGACTGATAATCGCTGTTGATGTCCTTTCCAATAGTTCTATGTGGCTCTTCAAGTAAGGATACTAGACTGCTTCGTCATATTCTACCTTATAGCGAATGAATGTCGCTTACATCATTGTCAACATCTCACAGTCTGACTTAAAGACTGATTGCCTTCCGTACTATCCCTGTCACATTCTGTTCTAGTGACAAGGTCGACGTTATGTTACCTGCTGGTCCTTCCACAGTACGACTCACGTAATCTTCATTTACCCCGAAGTAGTACTCCCTCTCAGGTGAACTCGAACCTCTTCTTATCCTCCTGATTTTGTATTACTTAGGATCAAGTGTCATCTGTCAGACGTCTGCTGGATCTTGTGTAGATTCCTTAACAATATTTCCCAGTCGCTCTTATTCACAAGTCTTTTTCCTTCGTGTGACCAATCATTTACGTACATCAAAGAGGCACGACCCAGCTTTCCCTGGTCCATCAAGACCTGTAACACGTGCTAGTTCTCTGTTGGGCTGTTATTACAGAGGCTGTCTGTTGGCAGATGTGGAGACTATCATGGCTCTGTTGTTACCCATTGTTTGGCCATCACTCGAGTGTACTTACTGTTATTTTTCTGTTCCACTGTTTGTTGAGTAAGCTTTTATTTTTCCTTGAAATCAAGTTTTCATGTCCTTTATTATGAGTGTAGGCTACATGCAAGTATCACTGTTACGCGCCCCACACAGGTGGTCACTGTTACACGCCACACACAGGTGGTCACTACTACACGCCCCACACAGGTGGTCACTGTTACACGCCACACACAGGTTTTTTTTCTGTTGTTTTGATATTGCTTTTGCTCTTCTCTTGATCTTGTTTTTGCTGTTAGATAGATGTGACACATTTACAGAGGCATTGGCGTGGGGCCTAGGTGGTGAGGAGTGTGGGGGTGGAGGGGGGCTATGTTGGCAACTTGCCTTCCCTACTGTAAATAATCGTCCGCGAAATTGGTCGCCGGTAAATATTGGCGTAAGGATTTGTCGTGCAGGTGGTGGTGGGGTTCGACCCCTGATGAGAGTAGTATACACATATTACCTCTGTCCGATGAGGGGCAAACCCTGCCTGGAGCACTGCCTGGATCGCTTCCTGGAGGTACACTTAAAGCAACACCTGGAGCACTGCCTGGAGCCACACCTGGGACACTGTCTATGAAGAACTAGTAGCTATTATGTTCCGCGAGACCCAGGTTAACCTGAGATTGTACCTTGAGAGAGGTGGGGTCGGCCAGGTACAGTGCCCAGCGAGACTGCCTGCCTCATGCTTATCTCTCTAGTGACCACCATCCTCCTTGGCTCAGCACTCACACCTCAAATCACTGAAGTAAACTATACATAAACCAGCTGCAGCCTCTCAGTATCCTCCTCAACCTGAGGTACCAACCAACCAGATTTCCAGCCCATCATGACCAGCAGACAACCTGGCCAGATATCACCGCACTCTGAAGCACACTAGAGCAACTCCCCCCTGACCACCTGCCCACACTCCATCTGATCCACACAACAACAACAAAAAAGACTTACACAAACTACAGGAGAGTGGACTGGCCAGACTTCACACAGTACAGGGAAACAAAATTCTAAATCTTCCCAGACACTTCCCTAACATGGCCGACCAAGCCATCAAAAATCACATGCCGTAAGGCCACAGACAGAAATATACCCCCCCACCCCCCTCCACACACACACAACTTACACACCTCATAGAGCAAACAGACCAGTTCACATACGGCCGCTCACCATCACTAGGAGGAAACAGAGAACATATCCACACTCAAAATAACGCCGTCATGAACCTAATCACTGAAGACCAACTGAGGACTGGTACACCTTCCTCACAACACATATATGTTTGTGACGAACAATCAGGATGTTCTGGCTCTCGGGGAAACTAAACTCAAATGGAATGAGGAAGAATGGTTTAGGAATGTAAGAAGGGTAAAGGTGTCCGAGAATAAAGACAGCTACAGAATGCATATGAGCGAATGCAGCCTTTTCTCCTTTGCTCATGGCGCTGCCTTCCAAACGCTGAAAACGGCGATCGATTATGATATATATTTTTTTTTTTTTGCTTTGTCGCTGTCTCCCGCGTTTGCGAGGTAGCGCAAGGAAACAGACGAAAGAAATGGCCCAACCCACCCCCATACACATGTATATATATATACGTCCACACACGCAAATATACATACCTACACAGCTTTCCATGGTTTACCCCAGACGCTTCACATACCCTGATTCAATCTACTGACAGCACGTCAACCCCGGTATACCACATCGCTCCAATTCACTATCCCTTGCCCTCCTTTCACCCTCCTGCATGTTCAGGCCTCGATCACACAAAATCTTTTTCACTCCATCTTTCCACCTCCAATTTGGTCTCCCTCTTCTCCTCGTTCCCTCCACCTCCGACACATATATCCTCTTGGTCAATCTTTCCTCACTCATTCTCTCCAAGTGCCCAAACCATTTCAAAACACCCTCTTCTGCTCTCTCAACCACGCTCTTTTTATTTCCACACATCTCTCTTACCCTTACGCTACTTACTCGATCAAACCACCTCACACCACACATTGTCCTCAAACATCTCATTTCCAGCACATCCATCCTCCTGCGCACAACTCTATCCATAGCCCACGCCTCACAAACATACAACATTGTTGGAACCACTATTCCTTCAAACATACCCATTTTTGCTTTCCGAGATAATGTTCTTGGCTTCCACACATTCTTCAAGGCTCCCAGGATTTTCGCCCCCTCCCCCACCCTATGATCCACTTCCGCTTCCATGGTTCCATCCGCTGCCAGATCCACTCCCAGATATCTAAAACACTTCACTTCCTCCAGTTTTTCTCCATTCAAACTCACCTCCCAATTGACTTGACCCTCAACCCTACTGTACCTAATAACCTTGCTCTTATTCACATTTACTCAACTTTCTTCTTTCACACACTTTACCAAACTCAGTCACCAGCTTCTGCAGTTTCTCACATGAATCAGCCACCAGCGCTGTATCATCAGCGAACAACAACTGACTCACTTCCCAAGCTCTCTCATCCCCAACAGACTTCATACTTGCCCCTCTTTCCAAAACTCTTGCATTCACCTCCCTAACAACCCCATCCATAAACAAATTAAACAACCATGGAGACATCACACACCCCTGCCGCAAACATACATTCACTGAGAACCAATCACTTTCCTCTCTTCCTACACGTACACATGCCTTACATCCTCGATAAAAACTTTTCACTGCTTCTAACAACTTGCCTCCCACACCATATATTCTTAATATCTTCCACAGAGCATCTCTCTCTCTCTCTCTCTCTCTATATATATATATATGTATATATATATATATATATATATATATATATATATAAAGGTGAGAACAATGGAAGTAAGGGGAATGGGGGAGGAATGGGATGTATTTAGGGAATCAGTGATGGATTGCGCAAAAGATGCTTGTGGCATGAGAAGAGTGGGAGGTGGGTTGATTAGAAAGGGTAGTGAGTGGTGGGATGAAGAAGTAAGATTATTAGTGAAAGAGAAGAGAGGCATTTGGACGATTTTTACAGGGAAAAAATGCAATTGAGTGGGAGATGTATAAAAGAAAGAGACAGGAGGTCAAGAGAAAGGTGCAAGAGGTGAAAAAGAAGGCAAATGAGAGTTGGGATGAAAGAGTATCATTAGATTTTAGGGAGAATAAAAAGATGTTCTGGAAGGAGGTAAATAAAGTGCGTAAGACAAGGGAGCAAATGGGAACTTCAGTGAAGGGCGCAAATGGGGAGGTGATAAGTAGTGGTGATGTGAGAAGGAGATGGAGTGAGTATTTTGAAGGTTTGTTGAATGTGTTTGATGATAGAGTGGCAGATATAGGGTGCTTTGGTCGAGGTGGTGTGCAAAGTGAGAGGGTTAGGGAAAATGATTTGGTAAACAAAGAAGAGGTAGTAAAAGCTTTGCGGAAGATGAAAGCCTGCAAGGGAGCAGGTTTGGATGGTATTGCAGTGGAATTTATTAAAAAAGGGGGTGACTGTATTATTGACTGGTTGGTAAGGTTATTTAATGTATGAATGACTCATGGTGAGGTGCCTGAGGATTGGCGAAATGCGTGCATAGTGCCATTGTACAAAGGCAAAGGGGATAAGAGTGAGTGCTCAAATTACAGAGGTATAAGTTTGTTGAGTATTCCTGGGAAATTATATGGGAGGGTATTGATTGAGAGGATGAAGGCATGTACAGAGCATCAGATTGGGGAAGAGCAGTGTGGTTTCAGAAGTGGTAGAGGATGTGTGGATCAGATGTTTGCTTTGAAGAATGTATGTGAGAAATACTTAGAAAAGCAAATGGATTTGTATGTAGCATTTATGGATCTGGAGAAGGCATATGATAGAGTTGATAGAGATGGTCTGTGGAAGGTATTAAGAATATATGGTGTGGGAGGCAAGTTGTTAGAAGCAGTGAAAAGTTTTTATCGAGGATGTAAGGCATGTGTACGTGTAGGAAGAGAGGAAAGTGATTTGTTCTCAGTGAATGTAGGTTTGCGGCAGGGGTGTGTGATGTCTCCATGGTTGTTTAATTTGTTTATGGATGGGGTTGTTAGGGAGGTGAATGCAAGAGTTTTGGAAAGAGGGGCAAGTTTGAAGTATGTTGGGGATGAGAGAGCTTGGGAAGTGAGTCAGTTGTTGTTCGCTGATGATACAGCGCTGGTGGCTGATTCATGTGAGATACTGCAAAAGCTGGTGACTGAGTTTGGTAAAGTGTGTGAAAGAAGAAAGTTAAGAGTAAATGTGATTAAGAGCAAGGTTATTAGGTACAGTAGGGTTGAGGGTCAAGTCAATTGGGAGGTAGGTTTGAATGGAGAAAAACTGGATGAAGTAAAGTGTTTTAGATATCTGGGAGTGGATCTGGCAGCGGATGGAATCATGGAAGCGGAAGTGAATCATAGGGTGGAGGAGGGGGCGAAAATTCTGGGAGCCTTGAAGAATGCTTGGAAGTCGAGAACATTATCTCGAAAAGCAAAAATGGGTATGTTTGAAGGAATATTGGTTCCAACAATGTTGTATGGTTGCGAGGCGTGGGCTATGGATAGAGTTGTGCGCACGAGGGTGGATGTGCTGAAAATGAGATGTTTGAGGACAAAATGTGGTGTGAGGTGGTTTGATCGAGTAAGTAATGTAAGGGTAAGAGAGATGTGTGGAAATAAAAAGAGCGTGGTTGAGAGAGCAGAAGAGGGTGTTTTGGAATGGTTTGGGCACATGGATAGAATGAGTGAGGAAAGATTGACCAAGAGGATATATGTGTCGGAGGTGGAGGGAACGAGGAGAAGTGGGAGACCAAATTGGAGGTGGAAATATGGAGTGAAAAAGATTTTGAGTGATCGGGGCCTGAACATGCAGGAGGGTGAAAGGCGTGCAAGGAATAGAGTGAATTGGAACGATGTGATATACCGTGGTCGACGTGCTGTCAATGGATTGAACCAGGACTTGTGAAGCGTCTGGGGTAAACCATGGAAAGGTTTTTGGGATCTGGATGTAGAAAGGGAGCTGTGGTTTCGATGCATTATTACATGACAGCTAGAGACTGAATGTGAACGAATGTGGCCTTTGTTGTCTTTTCCTAGCACTACTTCGCCTACATGAGGGGGGAGGGGTTTTTTATTTCATATGTGGCGAGGTGGCGATGGGAATGAATGGAGGCAGATAGTATGAATTGTGTACATGTGTATATATGTATATGTCTGTGTGTATATACGTTGAGATGTATAGGTATGTATATTTGCGTGTGTGGACGTGTATGTATATACATGTGCATGTGGGTAAAAATCGTCGAAATGCCCCTCTTTTCTCTTTCACTAATAATCTTACTTCTTCATCCCACCACTCACTACCCTTTCTCATCTGTCCACCTCCCACGCTTCTGATGCCACAAGCATCTTTTGCGCAAGCCATCACTGCTCCCCTAAATACATCCCATTCCTCCCCCACTCCCCTTACCTCCTTTGTTCTGACCTTTTTCCATTTTGCACTCAGTCTCTCCTGGTACTTCCTCACACAAGTCTCCTTCCCAAGCTCACTTACTCTCACCACTCTCTTCACCCCAACATTCTCTCTTCTTTTCTGAAAACCTCTACAAATCTTCACCTTCGCCTCCACAAGATAATGATCAGACATCCCTCCAGTTGCACCTCTCAGCACATCAACATCCAAAAGTCTCTCTTTCGCGCGCCTATCAATTAACACGTAATCCAATAGCGTTCTCTGGCCATCTCTCCTACTTACATACGTATACTTATGTATATCTCTCTTTTTAAACCAGGTATTCCCAATCACCTTTCTTATTTCAGCACATAAATCTACGAGCTCTTCACCATTTCCATTTACAACACTGAACACCCCATGTATACCAATTATTCCCTCAACTGTCACATTACTCACCTTTGCATTCAAATCTCCTATCACTATAACCCGGTCTCGTGTATCAAAACTACTAACACTCATTCAGCTGCTTCCAAAACACTTGCCTCTCATGATCTTTCTTCTCATGTTCAGGTGCATATGCACCAATAATCACCCATCTCTCTCCAACCTACTTTCAGTTTTACCCACATCAATCTAGAGTTTACTTTCTTACACTGTATCACATACTCTCACCACTCCTGTTTCAGGAGTAGTTCTATTCCTTCCCTTGCTCTTGTCCTCTCACTAACTCCTGACTTTACTCCCAAGACATTCCCAAACCACTCTTCCCGTTTACCCTTGAGCTTCGTTTCACTTAGAACAAAAACATCCAGGTTCCTTTCCTCAAACATACTACCTATCTCTCCTTTCTTCTCATCTTGGTTACATCCACACACATTTAGACACCCCAATCTGAGCCTTCGAGGAGGATGAGCCTTTTCCCCTTTTAGAAAGTCGAAATACAGGGAGGGGAGCGTTTCAAGCACCCCGCTCCCGTCCCCTTTAGTCGCCTTCTATGACACGTGAGGAATGCGTGGGAAGTATTCTTTCTCCCCTATCCCCAGGGATATATGTATGTGTGTATATATATATATATATATATATATATATATATATATATATATATATATATATATATATATATATATATATATATATTCACCCACAGACATACATATATACACATGTACATAATTCATACTATCTGCCCTTATTCATTCGCGTTGCCACCTCGCCACACATGAAATGAAACCCCCTCCCCCCTCATGTGCGTGAGGTGGCGCTAGGAAAAGACAACAAAGGGCACATTCGTTCACACTCAGTCTCTACCTGTCATGTGTAATGCACCGAAACCACAGCTCCCTTTCCACATCCAGGCCTCACAAAACTTTCCATGGTTTACCCCAGACGCTTCACATGTCATGGGTGAATCCATTGACAGCACGTCGACCCCGGTATACCACAACGTTCCAATTCACTATTCCTTGCACGCCTTTCATACCTCCTGCATGTTCAGGCCCCGATCACTCAAAATCTTTTTCATTTCATCTTTTCACCTCCAATTTGGTCTCCCTCTTCTCCTCGTTCCCTCCACCTCCGACACTTATATCCTCTTGGTCAATCTTTCCTCACTCATTCTCTCCATGTGCCCAAACCATTTCAAAACACCCTCTTCTGCTCTCTCAATCACACTCTTTTATTACTACACATCTCCCTTACCCTTGAGCTTCGTTTCACTTAGAACAAAAACACCCGGTTCCTTTCCTCAAACATACTCCCTATCTCTCCTTTCTTTCATCTTGGTTACACCCACACACATTTAGACACCCCAATCTGAGCCTTCGAGGAGGATGAGCCTTTTCCCCTTTTAGAAAGTCGAAATACAGGGAGGGGGGTTTCAAAACCCCCCCTCCCGTTCCCCTTTTCCCCCCAAAAAAGGGGGGGGGGAAGTATTCTTTCTCCCCCCCCGGGGTTTTTTGTGTGTATAAATTTTTTTTTTAAAAAAATATTTTATATATATATATATATTTATTTTTTTTTATTTCCCCCCAAAAAAAAACAAATTTTTAAAACTTTTTTAAACCCCCCCCCCCCCAAAAAAAAAACCCCCCCCCCCCCCCCCGGGGGGGGGGAAAAAAAAAGGGAAAAAAAAAAAATTTAAAAAAAAAAAAAAAAAAAAAAATTTTAAAAAAAAAAAAAAAAAAAAAAAAATTTCCCCCAAAAAAAAAAAAAAAAAATTTTAAAAAAAAAAAAAAAATTTTTTTTTTTAAAAAAAAAAAAAATAAAAAAAAAAAAAAAACAGGGATATATGTATGTGTTATATATATATATAAATATAAATATATATATATATATAATATATATATATATATATATTATATAATAATATTATATATATATATATATTCACAACCACGACATACATATATACACAAGTACATAAATCATTACTATCTGCCCTTATTCATATCGCGTTGCCACCTCGCCACACATGAAATGAAACCCCCCTCCCCCCCATGAGCGTGAGGTGGCGCTAAGGAAAAGACAACAAAGGCACATTCGTTCACACTCAGTCTCTACCTGTCATGTGTAATTCACCGAACCACAGCTCTCCTTTCCACATCCATGCCTCAACAAAACTTTCCATGTGCTTTTACCACCAGACGCCTTCACATGTCAATGGGTGAATCCATTGACAGCACGTCGACCCCGTATACCACAACGTTCCAATTCCACTATTCCTTGCACGCCTTTCATACCTCCTGCATGTTCAGGCCCCGATCACTTCAAAATCTTTTCATATTTCACTTTCACCTCCAATTTGGTCTCCCACTTCTCCTCGTTTTTCCCTCCATCTCTGGTACTTATATCCTCCTTGGTCAATATTTCCGCACTCATTTCTCTACCATGTTGACCAAATCATTTCAAAAGCACCTCTTCTGCTCTCTCAATCACGAACTCCTTTATTACTACACATCCTCCCTTAATACCCTTTCATTACTTACTCGAGCAAACTACCTCGCCACCGCATATTGTCCCCAAACCATCCATTTCCAGCACATCCACTCTTCCGCACACCTCTATTCTATACCCACGCCTCGCAACTATAAAACATGTTGGAACCACTATTCCTTCAAACATACCCATTTTATTGCTTTCCGGAGATAACGATTCTCGACTTCCACACATTCTTCAACGCTCCCAGAACTTTCCCGCCCCTTCCCCCACCCTATGATTCACTTTACCGCTTCCATGGTTCCATTCCGCTGCCCAAATCCACTCCCAAATACCTAAAACACTTTACTTCCTCAGTTTTTCTTTCTCCATTGAAACTTTTACCTCCCAAATGACTTGGCCCTTCAACCCTACTGTATACCAAATAACCTTGCTTTTATCACATTCTCTCACTTTCTATTTCCACACACTTTACCAAACTCCAGTCACCAGCTTCTCAGTTTCCACACCCGAATCAGCCACCAGCGCTGTCTCATCAGTGACAACAACTGAATCCTTCCCAAGCTCTTTCAACCACAACAGACTGCATACTTGCCCCTCTTTCCAAAACTCTTGCATTCACCTCCCTAACAAACCCATCCATAAACAAATTAAGCAACATTGGAGACATCACGCACCACCGCCGCAAACCGACCATTTTATCCCACCAAAAAAAACTGAAGAACCAATCACTTTCCTTTCTTCCTGCACAACATATGCCTTACATCCTCGATAAAAATTTTTCACTGCTAACAACTTGCCTTCCACTCTATAATTCTTATTTCCATTCTCAGAGCATCTTCTATCAACTCTATCTATGCCTTCTCCATGATCCATAAATGCTACATACAAATCCATTGCTTTTTAAGTATTTCTCACACACATTCTTCAAAGCAAACACCTGAATCTAAGACATCCCTACCAATTCTGAAACCACAATGCATCTCCCCAATCTAGATGTTCTGTACATGACTTTCAACCTTCTCAAAGAATACCCTCCGATAAAATTTCCCCGCAATACTTAAAAAACTTATACTTCTGTAATGTGAGGAACTCACATTAATCCCCTTAGCCTTTGTATTATGGCACTAAGCAACCAATTCCGCCAATCTTCAGCTAGCCTTCAGCAGCTATGTAGTCATACATACATCAAATAACCTTACCTAACCAGTCAACAATGCAGTCACCCCCTTTTTTTTTAATAAATTCCACTGCAATAACATCCAAACCTACTGCCTTCCGGCTTTCATCTTCTGCAAAGCATTTACTACCTCCTCTCGGTTTACAAATCAATCTCCTCTAACCCTCTCACTTTGCATGCCACCTCGAAGAAAACATCCTATTTCCTGAACACTCTATCGATCAAACCTCATTCAACAAACCTCAAAATACTCACTCCATCTCCTCACATCACCATAATTGTTATCTTTCCTTCCCATTAGCTCCCTTTCAACCGATGCTGACCCCCGTTTGTTCCCTTGTCTTACGCCTTTATTTACCACCTTCCAAAAAGCTTTTTTGTATATCCCTAAAATTTAATGATACTTCTCACCCCAACTCTCATTTGGCCCTCTTTTTCACCTCATGCACCTTTTCTCTTAGACCTCCTTGCCGCTTTCTTTTTACATTTCCCAGCATTTGCATTATATCCCTGCAAAAACGTCCAATAGCCTCCTCCTATCCTTTCACTAACAATCCTTACCCTTCTTCATCTCACCACTACACTAACCCTTCTTAATCTGCCCACCTCCCACACTTCTCAGTCCAAAGCATCTTTTGCGTAAGCTATCACAACTTGCCTAAAATCATACCATTCTTTTCCCCCACTTTCCCTTACGATCCTTTGTTCTCACCTTTTTCCATTTTGCACTCAGTCTCATCCTGGTACTGCTTCCTCACAACAAGTTCTCCTTCCCAAGTCACTTACTCTCACCACTCTCATTCACCCCAACATTCTCTCTCTTTTCTGAAAACCTCTACAAATCTTCACCTTCGCCTCACAAAGATAATGATCGACATCCACCAGTTGCACCTCTCAGCACATCAACATCCAAAAGTCTCTTTCGCAGCGCCTATCAATTAACACGGAATCCATAGCGTTCTCTGGCCAACTCTCCTACTTACATACGTATACTTATGTATATCTCCTTTTTAAAACCAGGTATTCCCAATCACAACCTTTCTAATTTCAGCACCTAATCTACGAGCTCTTCACCATTTCCAATTTACAACACTGACACCCCATGTATACCAATTTATTCCTCAACTGTCACAGTTACTCACCTTGCATTCAAATCTCCTAGCCCATAACCCGGTCTCGTGTATCAAAACTACTAACACTCATTCAGCTGCTTCCAAAACACTTGCCTCTCATGATCTTTCTTCTCATGTTCAGGTGCATATGCACCAATAATCACCCATCTCTCTCCAACCTACTTTCAGTTTTACCCACATCAATCTAGAGTTTACTTTCTTACACTGTATCACATACTCTCACCACTCCTGTTTCAGGAGTAGTTCTATTCCTTCCCTTGCTCTTGTCCTCTCACTAACTCCTGACTTTACTCCCAAGACATTCCCAAACCACTCTTCCCGTTTACCCTTGAGCTTCGTTTCACTTAGAACAAAAACATCCAGGTTCCTTTCCTCAAACATACTACCTATCTCTCCTTTCTTCTCATCTTGGTTACATCCACACACATTTAGACACCCCAATCTGAGCCTTCGAGGAGGATGAGCCTTTTCCCCTTTTAGAAAGTCGAAATACAGGGAGGGGAGCGTTTCAAGCACCCCGCTCCCGTCCCCTTTAGTCGCCTTCTATGACACGTGAGGAATGCGTGGGAAGTATTCTTTCTCCCCTATCCCCAGGGATATATGTATGTGTGTATATATATATATATATATATATATATATATATATATATATATATATATATATATATATATATATATATATATTCACCCACAGACATACATATATACACATGTACATAATTCATACTATCTGCCCTTATTCATTCGCGTTGCCACCTCGCCACACATGAAATGAAACCCCCTCCCCCCTCATGTGCGTGAGGTGGCGCTAGGAAAAGACAACAAAGGGCACATTCGTTCACACTCAGTCTCTACCTGTCATGTGTAATGCACCGAAACCACAGCTCCCTTTCCACATCCAGGCCTCACAAAACTTTCCATGGTTTACCCCAGACGCTTCACATGTCATGGGTGAATCCATTGACAGCACGTCGACCCCGGTATACCACAACGTTCCAATTCACTATTCCTTGCACGCCTTTCATACCTCCTGCATGTTCAGGCCCCGATCACTCAAAATCTTTTTCATTTCATCTTTTCACCTCCAATTTGGTCTCCCACTTCTCCTCGTTCCCTCCATCTCTGGTACTTATATCCTCTTGGTCAATATTTCCTCACTCATTCTCTCCATGTGACCAAATCATTTCAAAACACTCTCTTCTGCTCTCTCAATCACACTCTTTTATTACTACACATCTCCCTTACCCTTTCATTACTTACTCGAGCAAACTACCTCGCACCGCATATTGTCCTCAAACATCTCATTTCCAGCACATCCACTCTTCCGCACACCTCTATCTATAGCCCACGCCTCGCAACTATAAAACATTGTTGGAACCACTATTCCTTCAAACATACCCATTTTTGCTTTCCGAGATAACGTTCTCGACTTCCACACATTCTTCAACGCTCCCAGAACTTTCGCCCCTTCCCCCACCCTATGATTCACTTCCGCTTCCATGGTTCCATCCGCTGCCAAATCCACTCCCAAATACCTAAAACACTTTACTTCCTCCAGTTTTTTCTCCATTGAAACTTACCTCCCAAATGACTTGGCCCTCAACCCTACTGTACCAAATAACCTTGCTTTTATTCACATTCTCTCAACTTTCTATTTCACACACTTTACCAAACTCAGTCACCAGCTTCTGCAGTTTCACACCCGAATCAGCCACCAGCGCTGTCTCATCAGTGAACAACAACTGACTCACTTCCCAAGCTCTTTCATCCACAACAGACTGCATACTTGCCCCTCTTTCCAAAACTCTTGCATTCACCTCCCTAACAAACCCATCCATAAACAAATTAAGCAACATTGGAGACATCACGCACCACCGCCGCAAACCGACATTCACTGAGAACCAATCACTTTCCTTTCTTCCTGCACATACATATGCCTTACATCCTCGATAAAAATTTTTCACTGCTAACAACTTGCCTTCCACTCTATATATTCTTATTACCTTTCTCAGAGCATCTCTATCAACTCTATCATATGCCTTCTCCAGATCCATAAATGCTACATACAAATCCATTTGCTTTTCTAAGTATTTCTCACACACATTCTTCAAAGCAAACACCTGATCTAGACATCCTCTACCACTTCTGAAACCACACTGCTTCTCCCCAATCTGATGTTCTGTACATGACTTCACCTTCTCAATGAATACCCTCCGATAAAATTTCCCAGTAATACTTAAAAAACTTATACTTCTGTAATGTGAGAACTCACTTTTATCCCCTTTGCCTTTGTATTATGGCACTATGCAACCATTCCGCCAATCTTCAGGCTATCTTCAGAGCTATGAGTCATACATACATCAAATAACCTTACCAACCAGTCAACAATGCAGTCACCCCCTTTTTTTTAATAAATTCCACTGCAATAACATCCAAACCTACTGCCTTCCCGGCTTTCATCTTCTGCAAAGCTTTTACTACCTCCTCTCGGTTTAGCAAATCATTCTCCCTAACCCTCTCACTTTGCATGCCACCTCGACGAAAACATCCTATTTCTGACACTCTATCATCAAACTCATTCAACAAACCTTCAAAATACTCACTCCATCTCCTCACATCACCACTAATTGTTATCTCCTTCCCATTAGCTCCCTTCACCGATGCTCCCGTTTGTTCCCTTGTCTTACGCACTTTATTTACCTCCTTCCAAAACAGCTTTTTGTTATCCCTAAAATTTAATGATACTCTCTCACCCCAACTCTCATTTGCCCTCTTTTTCACCTCATGCACCTTTCTCTTGACCTCCTGCCGCTTTCTTTTATACATTTCCCAGTCATTTGCATTATTTCCCTGCAAAAATCGTCCAAATGCCTCTCTCTTCTCTTTCACTAACAATCTTACTTCTTCATCTCACCACTCACTACCCTTTCTAATCTGCCCACCTCCCACACTTCTCAGGCCACAAGCATCTTTTGCGTAAGCTATCACTACTTGCCTAAATGCATACCATTCTTCCCCCACTTCCCTTACGTCCTTTGTTCTCACCTTTTTCCATTTTGTACCTAGTCTCTCCTGGTACTTCTTCACACAAGTCTCCTTCCCAAGCTCACTCACTCTCGCCACTCTCTTCACCCCAACATTTTCTCTTCTTTTCTGAAAACTTCTACAAATCTTCACCTTCGCCTCACATAATAATGATCAGACATCCCACCAGTTGACCTCTCAAGACATTAACATCCAAAAGCCTCTTTCGCGCGCCTATCAATTAACGCGTAATCCAATAACGCTATCTGGCCATCTCTCCTACTTACATACGTATACTTATGTATATCTCTTTTTAAACCAGATACTCCCAATCACCAGCCCTTTATCAGAGCACAAATCTACAAGCTCTCCACCATTTCGAACACTGAACATCCCATTTACACCAATTACTCCCTCAACTACCACATTACTCACCTTTGCATTCAAATCACCTTTCACTATAACCAGATCTCGTGCATCAAAACTACTAACACTCACTCAGCTGCTATCAAAACACTTACCTCTCATGATCTTTCTTCTCATGCCCAGGTGCATATGCACCAATAATCACCCATCTCTCTCCATCCACTTTCAGTTTTACCCACGTCAATCTAGAGTTAACTTACATTCTATCACATAATCCCACCACTCCTGTTTTAGGTGTAGTGCTACTCCTTCCTATGCTCTTGTCCTCTCACCACCCCTGACTTTACTCCCAAAACATTCCCAAACCACTTTTTCCCTTTACCCTCGAGCTTCGTTTCACTCAGAGCCAAAAGACCCAGGTTCCTTTCCTCAAACATACTACCTATCTCTCATTTTTTCTCATCTTGGTTACATCCACACACATTGAGACGCCCCAATCTGAGCCTTCGAGGAGGATGAGCTGTCTCCCGCGTTAGCGATGTAGCGCAAGGAAACAGACGAAATAGTGGCCCAACCCACCCACATACACAAGCATTTACATACACGTCCACACACGTACATATACATACCTATACATTTCAACGTATACATATATATATATCTATATATACATAACAGACATGTACATATATACACATGTACATAATTCATACTTACTGCCTTTATTTAGAGTGTAAGAAAGTAAACTTTAGATTGATATGGTAAAACAAAGTGGATGGAGAGAGATGGGTGATTATTGGTGCCTATGCACCTGGTCATAAGAAAGATCATGAGAAGCAAGTGCTTTTGGAGCATCTGAGTGAGTGTGTTAGCAGCCTTGATGCACGAGACCGGGTTATAGTGATAGGTGATTTGAATGCAAAGGTGAGTAATGTGGCAGTTGAGGGTATAATTGGTGTACATAGGGTGTTCAGTGTTGTAGATGGAAATGGTGAATAGCTTGTACTTGTGTGCTGTAAAAGGACTGGTGATTGAGAATACCTGGTTTAAAAAGAGAGACATACATAAGTATACGTATGTAAGTAGGAGAGATGGCCAGAGAACGTTATTGGTTTACGTGCTAATTGATAGGAGCGTGAAAGAGAGACTTTTGGATGTTAATGTGTTGAGAGAGGCAACTGTAGGGATGTCTGATCATTATCTTGTGGAGGTGAAGGTGAAGATATGTACAGGTTTTCAGAAAAGAAGAGAATGTTGGGGTGATGAGTTTTGAGAGCAAGTGAGCTTCGAGAGGAGACTTTCTTGTGGAAGTACCAGGAGAGATTGCAGAATGGAAAGAAGGCGAGAGTAAATGACGTAAGGGGAGTGGAGGAGGAATGGCATGTATTTAGGGAAGCAGTGATGGCTTGCGTAAAAGATGCTTGTGGCATGAGAAGCGTGGGAGGTGGGCAAATTAGAAAGGGTAGTGACTAGTGGGATGAAGAAGTAAGATTGTCAGTGAAAGAGAAGAGAGAGGCGTTTGACGATTTTTGTTGGGAAGTAGTGCGAATGACTTTGAACTGCATAAAAGAAAGAGGCAGGAGGTTAAGAGAAATTTGGAAGAAGTGGAAAAAGAGGTCAAATGAGAGTTGGGGTGAGAGAGTATCTTTAAATTTTAGGGAGAATAAAAAGATGTTTTGGAAGGAGGTAAATAAAGTGCGTAAGACAAGAGAACAAATGGGAACATCGGTGAAGGGGTCTAATGGGGAGGTAATAAGTAAAGATGAAGTGAGGAGATGGAGTGAGCATTTTGAAGGTTTGTTGAATGTGTTTGACGATAGAGTGGCAGATATAGGGTGTTTTGGTCGAGGTGGTGTGCGAAGTGAGAGGGTTATAAGAATGGTTCAGTAAACAGAGAAGAGGTAGTGAAAACTTTGCGGAAGTTGAAAGCCGGCAAGGCAGCGGGTTTAGATGGTATGGCTGTGGAATATTAAAAAAGTGGGTGGCTGTGTTGTTGACTGGTTGGTAAGGATATTCAGTGTATATATTGTTCGTGGTGAAGTGCTTGAGGATTGGCGGAATGCGTGCAAAGTACCTTTGAATAAAGGCAAAGGGGATAAAGGCGAGTGTTCAAATTACAGAGGTAAATGTTTGTTGAGTATTCCTTGGATATTATATCGGAATGGTATTGACTGAGAGGGTAAAGGCATCTACGGAGCATCAGATTGGGGAAGAGCAGTGTGGTTTCAGAAGTGGTAGAGAATGTGTGGATCAGGTGTTTGCTTATAAAATGCATGTGTGAAATACTTAGAAATACAAATGGATTTGTATGTAGAATTTATGGATCTGGAGAAGGAATATGACAGAGTTGATAGAGATGCTTTGTGGAAGGTATTAAGGATATAGGGTGTTGGAGGAACGCTGTCATGTTTAAAGCACCGAAACCACAGTACCCTTTCCACATCCAGGCCCCACAAAACTTTCCATGATTTACCCTAAACGCTTCACATGCCCTAGTTCAATCCACTGACAGTACGTCCACCCCGGTATACCACATCGTTCCAATTCACTCTATTCCTTGCACGCCTTTCACCCTCCTGCATGTTCAGGCCCCGATCGCTCAAAATCCTTTTCACTCCATCCTTCTACCTCCAATTTGGTCTCCCTTTTCTCCTCGTTCCCTCCGCCTCTGACACATATATACTCTTTGTCAATCTCTTCTCACTCATTCTCTCCATGAGACCAAATAACTTCAATACACCCTCTTCTGCTCTCTCAACCACACTCATTTTAGTACCACACATCTCTCTTACCCTTTCATTATTTACTCGATCAAACCACCTCACACATCTCATTTTCAACACATCCACCATTCTTCGCAAAACCCTGTCTATAGGCCGCCTCGCAACCATATAACATTGTTGGAATCACTATTCCTTCAAACATACCCATTTTTGCTTTCCGAGATAATGTTCTCACCTTCCACACATTTTTCAACACTCCTAGAACATTCGCCCCTTCCCCCACCCTGTGATTCACTTCCGCTTCCATGGTTCCATCCGCTACCAAATCCACTCCCAGATATCTAAAACACTTCACTTCCTCCAGTTTTTCTCCATTCAAACTTACCTTCCAATTGAGTCCCTCAACCATACTGTCCCTCATGACCTTGCTCTTATTCACATTTACTCTCAGCTTTCTTCTTTCACACACCTTACCAAACTCAGTCACCAGCTTCTGCAGTTTCTCACCCGAATCAGCCACTAGCGCTGTCTCATCAGAGAACAACAACTGAGTCACTCCCCAAGATCTCTTATCCACAACAGACAGCATACTTGACCCTCTCTCGAAAACTCTTGCATTTACCTCCTTAACAACCCCATCCATAAACCCCTGCCGCAAACCGACATTCACTGAGAAGCAATCACTTTCCTGTCTTTCTACACGTACACATGCCTTACATCCTCGATAAAAACTTTTTACTGCTTCTAGCAACTTGCCTACCACACCATATACTCTTAATACCTTCCACAGAGCATCTCTATCAACTCTATCATATGCCTTCTCCAGATCCATAAATGCTACATACAAATCCATTTGCTTTTCTAAGTATTTCTCACATACATTCTTCAAAGCAAACACCTGATCCATACATCCTCTACCACTTCTGAAACCACACTGCTCTTCCCCAATCTGATGCTCTGTACATGCCTTCACCCTCTCAATCAATACCCTCCCATATAATTTCCCAGGAATACTCAAACTTAAACCTCTGTAACTTGAGCACTCACCTTTATCCCCTTTGCCTTTGTACAATGGCACTATGCATGCATTCCGCCAATCCTCAGGCACCTCACCATAAGCCATACATGCATTGAATATCCTCACCAACTAGTCAACAACACAAGTCACCCCCTTTTTTAATAAATTCCACTGCAATACCATCCAAACCTGCTGCCTTGCCGGCTTTCATCTTCCGCTAAGCTTTCACTACTTCTCTGTTTTCCAAACCATTTTCCCTGACCCTTTCACTTCGCACACCACCTCGACCAAAACACCCTATATCTGCCTTTCTATCTAACACATTCAACAAATCTTCAAAACACTCGATCCATCTCACATCACCACTACTTGTTATTATCTCTCCATTAGCTCCATTCACCGATGTTCCCGTTCGTCCTCTTGTCTTACGCACTTTATCTACCCCCTTCCATGTTTTGCATGCTGTAAATATTCTGGGTAAGTCTAGGTGGTGTAAATGTGATGGTTAAGTTTAGGTGTTGTCGATGTGCACGAAGGTAATGCCTTTTGCAGATTTATAGTGAAACTCGTCACCATGTTGTTTCTGGGTTGTATCAGTTTTATCGTACGAATCAGCAGTGACAGCGGGAAGGGCTAAGGTTGTGGTGGTGTTGTGGTGCTCTTGTGGTCGAGTGTGGTGCTCCTGTGGTGGAGCGAGGTGCTGCAGGTGGAATTATGACCATCCCTAAGAATCATTATAAGTGAGATCGGGTCAGCCAAGTCAGGTCAGGTCACTGCTGCTGTTGTAGGTTAATAAAGCTCAAGGTTCTGTTGTTGAGCGCGGGTTTGAGTGGTCATGGTGGATACATGTCCATCAATTACCCTCAGGGCAGACCAGACACTGTCCCTGGAGCCATTATTTACTGCACACCAGCGGTAGCCACCAACACATGACCTGACCTTTCCTGACCTCACCCACTTTTTGCAAACAATAACTGTGGCGACAAACTCAATGACCTGACCTTACCTGACCCATTTCCTGCAGACACCAACGGAGGTGTGTGTGTGTGTGTGTGTGTGTGTGTGTGTGTGTGTGTGTGACATAAAACAGAGGGTATACATCAACAGGGTTGCATCGGACTGGGATAAAGTAGCCTGTGGTGTTCCTCAGGGGTGAGTGTTGGGACCGCTCTTGTTCACTATATATATATATATATATATATATATATATATATATATATATATATATATATATATATATATTTTGCTTTGTCGCTGTCTCCCGCGTTTGCGAGGTAGCGCAATGAAACAGACGAAAGAAATGGCCCAACCCACCCCCATACACATGTATATACATACACGTCCACACACGCAAATATACATACCTACACAGCTTTCCATGGTTTACCCCAGACGCTTCACATGCCCTGATTCAATCCACTGACAGCACGTCAACCCCGGTATACCACATCGATCCAATTCACTCTATTCCTTGCCCTCCTTTCACCCTCCTGCATGTTCAGGCCCCGACCAATCAAAACCTTTTTCACTCCATCTTTCCACCTCCAATTTGGTCTCCCACTTCTCCTCGTTCCCTCCACCTCCGACGCATATATCCCTCTTGGTCAATCTTTCCTCACTCATTCTCTCCATGTGCCCAAACCATTTCAAAACACCCTCTTCTGCTCTCTCAACAACGCTCTTTTTATTTCCACACATCTCTCTTACCCTTACGTTACTTACTCGATCAAACCACCTCACACCACACATTGTCCTCAAACATCTCATTTCCAGCACATCCACCCTCCTGCGCACAACTCTATCCATAGCCCTCGCCTCGCAACCATACAACATTGTTGGAACCACTATTCCTTCAAACATACCCATTTTTGCTTTCCGAGATAATGTTCTCGACTTCCACACATTCTTCAAGGCTCCCAGGATTTTCGACCCCTCCCCCACCCTATGATCCACTTCCGCTTCCATGGTTCCATCCGCTGCCAGATCCACTCCCAGATATCTAAAACACTTTACTTCCTCCAGTTTTTCTCCATTCAAACTTACCTCCCAATTGTCTTGACCCTCAACCCTACTGTACCTAATAACCTTGCTCTTATTCACATTTACTCTTAACTTTCTTTCACACACTTTACCAAACTCAGTCACCAGCTTCTGCAGTTTCTCACATGAATCAGCCACCAACGCTGTATCATCAGCGAACAACTGATTCACTTCCCAAGCTCTCTCATCCACAACAGACTTCATACTTGCCCCTCTTTCCAAGACTCTTGCATTCACCTCCCTAACAACCCCATCCATAAACAAATTAAACAACCATGGAGACATCACACACCCCTGCCGCAAACCTACATTCACTGAGAACCAATCACTTTCCTCTCTTCCTACACGTACACATGCCTTACATCCTCGATAAAAACTTTTCACTGCTTCTAACAACTTGCCTCCCACACCATATATTCTTAATACCTTCCACAGAGCATCTCTATCAACTATATCATATGCCCTCTCCAGATCCATAAATGCTACATACAAATCCATTTGCTTTTCTAAGTATTTCTCACATACATTCTTCAAAGCAAACACCTGATCCTCACATCCTCTACCACTTCTGAAACAACGCTGCTCTTCCCCAATCTGATGCTCTATACATGCTTTCACCCTCTCAATCAATACCCTCCCATATAATTTACCAGGAATACTCAACAAACTTATACCTCTGAAATTTGAGCACTCGCTCTTATCCCCTTTGCCTTTGTACAATGGCACTATGCACGCATTCCGCCAATCCTCAGGCACCTCACCATGAGTCATACATACATTAAATAACCTTACCAACCAGTCAATAATACAGTCACCCCCTTTTTCAATAAATTCCACTGCAATACCATCCATACCTGCTGCCTTGCCGGTTTTCATCTTCCGCAAAGCTTTTACTACCTCTTCTCTGTTTACCAAATCATTTTCCCCAACCCTCTCACTTTGCACACCACCTCGACCAAAACACCCTATATCTGCCACTCTATCATCAAACACATTCAACAAACCTTCAAAATACTCACTCCATCAACTTCTCATATCACCACTACTTGTTATCACCTCCCCATTTGCGCCCTTCACTGAAGTTCCCATGTGCTCCCTTGTCTTACGCACTTTATTTACCTCCTTCCAGAACATCTTTTTATTCTCCCTAAAATTTAATGATACTCTCTCACCCCAACTCTCATTTGCCCTCTTTTTCACCTCTTGCACCTTTCTCTTGACCTCCTGTCTCTTTCTGTTATACATCTCCCACTCAATTGCATTTTTTCCCTGCAAAAATCGTCCAAATGCCTCTCTCTTCTCTTTCACTAATAATCTTACTTCTTCATCCCACCACTCACTACCCTTTCTAATCAACCCGCCTCCCACTCTTCTCATGCCACAAGCATCTTTTGCGCAATCCATCACTGAATCCCTAAATACATCCCATTCCTCCCCCACTCCCCTTACTTCCATTGTTTTCACCTTTTTCCATTCTGTACTCAGTCTCTCCTGGTACTTCCTCACACAAGTCTCCTTCCCAAGCTCACTTACTCTCACCACCCTCTTCACCCAAACATTCACTCTTCTTTTCTGAAAACCCATACAAATCTTCACCTTAGCCTCCAGAACATAATGATATATATATATATATATATATATATATATATATATATATATATATATATACATAGGTATATATATATATATATATACATTAGGTACAGTAGGGTTGAGGGTCAAGTCAATTGGGAGGTAAGTTTGAATGGAGAAAGACTGGAGGAAGTAAAGTGTTTTAGATATCTGGGAGTGGATCTGGCAGCGGATGGAACCATGGAAGCGGAAGTGGATCATAGGGTGGGGGAGCGGGCGAAAATCCTGGGAGCCTTGAAGAATGTGTGGAAGTCGAGAACATTATCTCGGAAAGCAAAAATGGGTATGTTTGAAGGAATAGTGTTCCAACAATGTTGTATGGTTGCGAGGCGTGGGCTATGGATAGAGTTGTGCGCAGGAGGATGAATGTGCTGGAAATGAGACGTTTGAGGACAATGTGTGGCGTGAGGTGGTTTGATCGAGTAAGTAACGTAAGGGTAAGAGAGATGTGTGGAAATAAAAAGAGCGTGGTTGAGAGAGCAGAAGAGGGTATTTTGAAATGGTTTGGGCACATGGAGAGAATGAGTGAGGAAAGATTGACCAAGAGGATATGTGTGTCGGAGGTGGAGGGAACGAGGAGAAGTGGGAGACCAAATTGGAGGTGGAAAGATGGAGTGAAAAAGATTTTGTGTGATCGGGGCCTGAACATGCAGGAGGGTGAAAGGAGGGCAAGGAATAGAGTGAATTGGATCGATGTGGTATACCGGGGTTGACGTGCTGTCAGTGGATTGAATCAGGGCATGTGAAGCGTCTGGGGTAATCCATGGAAAGCTGTGTAGGTATGTATATTTGCGTGTGTGGACGTATGTATATACATGTGTATGGGGGTGGGTTGGGCCATTTCTTTCGTCTGTTTCCTTGCGCTACCTCGCAAACGCGGGAGACAGCGACAAAGCAAAAAAAAAAAAGAATATATATATATATATATATATATATATATATATATATATATATATATATATATATACTTTTCTTTCAAACTATTCGCCATTTCCCGCGTTAGCGAGGTAGCGTTAAGAACAGAGAACTGGGCCTTTAAGGGAATATCCTCACCTGGCCCCCTTCTCTATTCCTTCTTTTCGAAAAAAAAAAAAAAAATATATATATATATATATATATATATATATATATATATATGTATTTGTATTCTATTATACTTCGTCGCCGTCTCCTGCGTTAGCGAGGTAGCGCAAGGAAACAGACGAAAGAGTGGCCAAACCCACCCACATACACATACATATACATACCTGTCCACACGCGCACAAACACGTACCTATACATTTCAACGTATACATACACAGACATATACATATATACACATGTACATAATTCATACTTGCTGCCTTCATTCATTCTCGTCGCCACCCCGCCACTATTGAAATGACAAACCCCTCCCCTCGCATGCGCGCGAGGTAGCGCTAGGAAAGGACAACAGATGCCACATTCGTTCACACTCAGTCTCTAGCTGTCATGTATAATGCACCGAAACCGTAGCTCCCTTTCCACATCGAGGCCTCACAAAACTTTCCATGGTATACCCCAGACGCTTCACATGCCCTGGCTCAATCCATTGACAGCACGTCGACCCCGATATACCACATCGTTCCAATTCACTCTACTCCTTGCACGCCTTTCACCCTCCTGCATGTTCAGGCCCCGATCGCTCAAAATATTTTTCACTCCATCTTTCCACCTCTAATTTGGTCTCCCACTTCTCATTCCCTTCACCTCTGACACATATATCATCTTTGTCGATCTTTCCTCACTCATTCTCTCAATGTGACCAAACCATTTCTAAACACCCTCTTCTCCTCTCTCAACCACACTCATTTTATTACCACACATCTCTCTTACTCTTTCGTTACTTACTCGATCAAACCACCTCACACCACATACTGTCCTCAAACGTCTCATTTCTAACACATCCACCCTCCTCCGCACAACTCTATCTATAGCCCACGTCTCGCAACCATATAACATTGTTGAAACCACTATTCCTTCAAACATACCCATTTTTGCTTTCCGAGAATGTTCTCGCCTTCCACATATTTTTCAACGCTCCCAGAACTTTCGCCCCCTCCCACACCCTGTGACTCACTTCCGCTTCCATGGTTCCATCAGCTGCCAAATCCACTCCCAGATATCTAAAACACTTCACTTCCTCCAGTTTTTCTTGATTCAAACTTACCTACCAGTTGACTTGTCCCTCAACCCTACTGTACCTAATAACCTTGCTCTTATTCACATTTACTCTCAACTTTCTTCTTTCACACACTTTACCAAACTCAGTCACCAGCTTCTGCATTTTCTCACCCGAATCAGCCACCAGCGTTGTGTCATCAGCGAACTACAACTGACTCACTTCCCAAGCCACAACAGACTGCATACTTGCCCGTCTCCCCAAAACTCTTGCATTCACCTGCCTTACAACCCCATCCATAAACAAATTAAACAACCATGGAGACATGTACCCCTGCCGCAAACCGACATTCACTGAGAACCAACCACTTTCCTCCCTCCCTACTCGTACACATGCCTTACATCCTCGATAAAAACTTTTCACTGCTTCTAACAACTTGCCTCCAACACCGTATATTCTTAACACCTTCCACAGAGCATTTCTATCAACTCTATCATATGCCTTCTCCAGATCCATAAATGCTACATATATATCCATTTGCTTTTCGAAGTATTTCTCACATACATTCTTCAAAGCAAACACCTGTTCCACACATCCTCTACCACTTCTGAAACCACACTGCCCTTCCCCAATCTGATGCTCTGTACATGCTTTCACCCTCTCCGTCATTACCCTCCCATATAGTTTCCCAGGAATACTCAACAAACTTAAACCTCTGTAATTTGAGCACTTACCTTTATCTCCTTTGCCTTTGTACAATGGCGCTATGCATGCATTCCGCCAATCCTCAGGCACCTCACCATGAGTCATACATACATTAAATATCCTTACCAACTAGTCAACAACACAGTCACCCCCTTTTCAAATAAATTCCACTGCAATATCATCCAAACCCGCTGCCTTGCCGGCTTTCATCTTTTGCAAAGTTTTCACTACCTCTTCTCTGGTTACCAAATCATTCTCCCTAACCCTCTCACTTCGCACACCACCTCGAACAAAACACCCTATATCTGCCACTCTATCATCTAACACATTCAACAAACCTTCAAAATACTCACTCCATCTCCTTCTCTTATCACCACTACTTGTTATTACCTCTCCATTAGCCCCCTTCACCGATGTTCCCATTTGTTCTCTTGTCTTACGCACTTTATTTACCTCCTTCTAAAACATCTTTTTATTCTCCCTAAGAATTTAATGATACTCTCTCATCCCAACTCTCATTTGCCCTCTTTTTCACCTCTTGCACCTTTCTCTCGACCTCTTTTGTCTTTCTTTTATACATCTCCCCCTCATTTGCATTATTTCCTTGCAAAAATCGTCCAAATGCCTCTTCTCTTTCACTAATAATCTTACTTCTTCATCCCACCACTCACTACCTTTTCTAATCTGCCTACCTCCCACGCTTCTCATGCCACAAGCATCTGTTGCGCAAGGCATCACTGCTACCATAAATGCATCCCATTCTTCCCCCACTCCCCTAACGTCCTTTACTCTCACCTTTTTCCATTTTGCACTCAGTCTCTCCTGGTAATTCCCTTCACAAGTCTCCTTCCCATGGTCACTTACTCTCACCACTCTCTTCACCCCAACACTCTCTCTTCTTTTCTGAAAACCTCTACAAATCTTCACCTTCGCCTCCACAAGATAATGATCAGACATCCCTCCAGTTGCACCTCTCAGCACATTAACATCCAAAAGTCTCTCTTTCGCGCACCTATCAACTAACACGTAATCCAATAACGCTCTCTGGCCGTCTCTCCTACTTACATACGTATACTTATGTATATCTCGCTTTTTAAACGAGGTATTCCCAATCACCAGTCCTATTTCAGCACACAAATGTACAAGCTCTTCATTTCCATTTACAACACTGAACACCCCATGTATACCAATTATTCCCTCGACTGCTACATTACTCACCTTTGTATTCAAATCACCCATCTCTATAACCGGGTCTCGTGCATCAAAACCACTAAGACACTCACTCAGCTGCTCCCAAAACACTTGCCTCTCATGATCTTTCTTTTCATGCCCAAGTGTATAGGCACCAATATATATAGGCATCCATCTCTCTACATCCACTTTCAATTTTACCCATATCAATCTAGTGTTTACTTTCTTACGCTCCATCACATACTGCTACAACTCCTGTTTCAGGAATAGTGCTACTCCTTCCTATATACATATATACATATATATATATATATATATATATATATATATATATATATATATATATATGGTATGCTTCCCACGCATTCCCCACGTATCGTAGAAGGCGACTAAAGGGGACGGGAGCGGGGGGCTAGAAACCCTCCCCTCCTTGTATTTTAACTTTCTAAAAGGGGAAACAGAAGGAGTCAGGTGGGGAGTGCTCATCCTCCTCGAAGGCTCAGATTGGAGTGTCTAAATGTGTGCGGATATAACCAAGGTGAGAAAAAGGAGAGATAGGTTGTATGTTTGAGGAAAGGAACCTGGATGTTTTGGCTCTGAGTGAAACGAAGCTCAAGGGTAAAGGGGAAGAGTGGTTTGGGAAGGTCTTGGGAGTAAAGTCAGGGGGTAGTGAGAGGACAAGAACAAGGGAAGTAGTAGCACTACTCCTGAAACAGGAGTGGTGAGAGTATGTGAGACTGTAAGAAAGTAAACACTAGATTGATATGGGTAAAACTGAAAGTGGATAGAGAGAGATGGGCGATTATTGGTGCATATGCACCTGGGCATGAGAAGAAAGATCATGAGAGGCAAGTGTTCTAGGAGCAGCTGAGTGAGTGTGTTAGTAGTTTTGATGCACGAGACTGGGTTATAGTGGTGGGTAATTTGAATGCAAAGGTGAGTAATGTGGCAGTAGAGGGAATAATTGGTGTACATGGGGTGTTCAGTGTTGCAAATGGAAATGGTGAAGAGTTTGTAGATTTATGTGTAGAAAAAGGACTGGTGATTGGGATTACCTGGTTTAAAAAGAGAGATATACATAAGTATACGTATGAAAATAGGAGAGATGGCCAGAGAGCGTTATCAGATTACGTGTTAGTTGATAGGTGCGCGAAAGAGAGACTTTTGGATGTTAATGTGCTGAGAGGTGCAACTGGAGGGATGTCTGATCATTATTTTGTGGAGGCGAAAGTGAAGATTTGTAGAGGTTTTCAGAAAAGAAGAGAGAATGTTGGTGTGAAGAGAGTGGGGAGAGTATGTGAGCTTGGGAAGGAGACTTGTGTGAGGAAGTACCAGGAGAGACTGAGTACAGAATGGAAAAAGGCGAGAACAAAGGAGGTAAGGGGAGTGGGGGAGGAGTGGGATGTATTTAGGAAAGCAGTGATGGCTTGCGCAAAAGTTGCTTGTGGAATGAGAAGCATAGGAGGTAGACAGAATAGAAAGGGTAGCGAGTGGTGGAATGAAGAAGTAAGATTATTAGTGAAAGAGAAGAGAGAGGCATTTGGGCGATTTTTGCAGGGAAATAATACAAATGTCTTGGAGATGTATAAAAGAAAGAGGCAGGAGGTCAAGAGAAAGGTGCAAAAGGTGGAAAAAGATGGCGAATGAGAGTTGGGGTGAGAGAGTATCTTTAAATTTTAGGGAGAATAAGATGTTTTGAAAGGGGGTAAATAAAGTGCGTAAGACAAGGGAACAAATGGGAACATCAGTGAAGGGGGCTAATAGGGAGGTGATAACAAGTAGTGGTGATGTGAGAAGGAGATGGAGTGAGTATTTTGAAGATTTGTTGAATGTGTTTGATGATAGAGTGGCAGATATAGGGTGTTTTGGTCGTTGTGTTGTGCAATGTTAGAGGGTTAGGGAGAATGATTTGGTAAACAGAGAAGAGATAGTAAAAGCTGTGCGGAAGATGAGAGCTGGCAAGGCAGCAGGTTTGGATGGTATTGCAGTGGAATTTATTGAAAAAGGGGGTGACTGTATTGTTGACTGGCTGGTAAGGTTATCTATGACTCATGGTGAGGTGCCTGAGGATTGGAGGAATGCTTGAGGTTTACTATGCGTTTGTCAACTTAGAGATTTATCAATGAAAGATCTAGGTTACTTGAAGTTGGATCCAATAGAATATATATTCTCAAACTTATTATCAGTAAACTCTGGACTGCATATACGTAATGCCCTAGGGAACATAGACTGGAATGATGATAATCTAACTGTCATGTTGAGCAGAGTAATAATGGATATAAGAACAAACATTGGTGGGTTTTCTGTTTATGCTAAACTTAAACATGTTTCTATCCCTATGGATCATGTCATCTAAAAGTGGCAATATAGTATCTTTTTCAATTTCCACAGCAAATTTGAGACGTTCATGAATTGTTAACAAAAATGAGAAATGTTTGTAAATTATCATTTGTTGGCCAAACACGAAGAACATCATTAACATACCTAAATCAAATGGAATTAGAAGGTAGGATATCCTTTAGCAACTTTGTTTCAAAGGGTAGTGTGTCGTGCCTCACACCCCCACACATCCTGTTAGCCACGCTGTCCCCACACATCCTGTTAGCCACGCTGTCCCCACACATCCTGTTAGCCACGCTGTCCCCACACATCCACTTGGCCACACAACCCCTACACATGACGGCCACACTACCCCAACACTTCCTGTTGGCCACACTACCCCAACACTACCTGTTGGCCACACTACCCCAACACTACCTGTTGGCCACACTACCCCAACACTACCTGTTGGCCACACTACCCCAACACTACCTGTTGGCCACACTACCCCAACACTACCTGTTGGCCACACTACCCCAACACTTCCTGTTGGCCACACTACCCCAACACTTCCTGTTGGCCACACTACCCCAACACTTCCTGTTGGCCACACTACCCCAACACTTCCTGTTGGCCACACTACCCCAACACTTCCTGTTGGCCACACTACCCCAACACTTCCTGTTGGCCACACTACCCCAACACTTCCTGTTGGCCACACTACCCCAACACTTCCTGTTGGCCACACTACCCCAACACTTCCTGTTGGCCACACTACCCCAACACTTCCTGTTGGCCACACTACCCCAACACTTCCTGTTGGCCACACTACCCCAACACTTCTTGTTGGCCACACTACCCCAACACATGCTGTTGGCCACACTACCCCAACACATGCTGTTGGCCACACTACCCCAACACATGCTGTTGGCCACACTACCCCAACACATGCTGTTGGCCACGCTACCCCAACACATGCTGTTGGCCACGCTACCCCAACACATGCTGTTGGCCACGCTACCCCAACACATGCTGTTGGCCACACTACCCCAACACATCCTGTCGACCACACTATTCCCACAAGTCCTCTGGGCCACACTGCTCCCACACGTTTTGATGGCTACACTACCCCGACCTGTGGGCCACACTATCATCACAATTGACCTGTGGGCCACACTACCCCAACTTCCCGTAGGCCACACTACCACGACGCACACTGTAGGCCACACTGTACCCACATATCGTGTAGTCATCCTCCCCGCCCCCACGTTCTATGGGTTCACACTGTCCCCACACGTTTAGTAGGCCACACTGTCCCCACACAACTTGTGGGCCACATCTCCCCACGCTTCCTGTGGGCCACATACTCCCACATGTCCTGTGGGCCACATACCACTACATGACCAGTGGGCCACATACCTCCACAAGACCTGTGGGCCACATATCTCCACAAGACCTGTAGGCCAAATACCCTCACACATCCTGTGGGTCACATACCCCCACACGACCTGTAGGCCACATACCCCCACACGACCTGTAGGTCACATACCCCCACACGACCTGTAGGCCACATACCCCCACACGACCTGTAGGCCACATACCCCCACACGACCTGTAGGCCACATACCCCCACACGACCGATGACCCATACTACCTTGTGTCAACAACTTCCCATAACTTGTTGTTATAATCATTATTCTCATTCCAGAAATTCGGCAGCGAGGCAGGCGACTCTGGGCACAAGTGAGTACTGACATAAGAACCATAGTGCTTCTCCTTCTCCATTAACACACAAGAAAAACAAAAAATGTTAGAGGTCAAACTTTTGATGGTTTTCTGACCCCTTCCCCACAACCTGTCTCAGCGGGCCCCCTTCCCTACGTTCCGTCTCAGCGGGTCCCCTTCCCTACGACCTGTCTCAGCGGGCCCCCTTCCCCACGACCTGTCACAGAGTGGCCCCCTTCCCCACAACCTGTCACAGAGTGGCCTCCTTCCCCATGACCTGTCTTATAGTAGCCTCCATTTTCCAGGACTTGTACCCAGTGGTCGCTTTTACGCTACCTGTACCAGAGTGGTCCTCCCCACAATCTGTACCAGAGTGGTCCTCCCCACAATTTTTGCCAAAGTGGTCCCCTTTCCCCTCGACCAAACTAGTATGGTCTCCCTTTTCCAAGGCCTGTCCGAGGGTGGTCCCCCTTCCCTACGACTTGGTCCACTACGGCCACCGTCCCTCACTACCTTTCCAAAAATGGCTTCTTTCCCCAGAGTGGTCCTTCTTCAGTACGACCCGTCCCAGAGTGGTCCTCCTTCAGTACGACCCGTCCCAGAGTGGTCCTCCTTCAGTACGACCCGTCCCAGAGTGGTCCTCCTTCAGTACGACCTGTCCCAGAGTAGTTCCCCCTCCAAACGACTTGACCCAGAAGTTTGCGTCTTCACTTTCTAGAAGCAGGAATAGATAAAGGAACCCAGCGAGAATTCCCCCTCGAAGAGGGGTCCAGATTACAACCAGGATCAACTGACTGGTCCAAATTACAACCAGGATCAACTGACTGGTCCAAATTACAACCAGGATCAACTGACTGGTCCAGATTACAACCAGGGTCAACTGACTGGTCCAGATTACAACCAGGGTCAACTGACTGGTCTAGATTACAACCAGGGTCAACTGACTGGTCCAGATTACAACCAGAATCATGTAACTGCTGTGTTGAAGGAGACACAAGATGAAGGGAGAGTGATACAGTACCTGCTGTGTTAGAGACCAAGCGAGGGTTCCTGACGGAGACACACAGGACGTTGTTCAGGAGTGTTCACAGTGAAGTTGGAAGCACAGGAGGAGGAGGAGAGCTGAGGAAGGGAAGGCCTTCCCATCTAGAGTTTGATCGTACTGATTTGGTAGAGTGACTGAGGCTTGGATCTTAGTGTTAGAGAATGTGTATATTGGAAGCGTGGGGTTGGATCTTTGTAAAGCAGAATCTTAATGAAGGATACAAGGGATTAGGTGTTTATACCATAGGATCTAAAGTCACGAATGATGACAGTTAACTAAGGGTACAGATAGGGGGCTCGTGAACCTGGTGCGAATGGAAATAGCGGGAGGTTGTAGAGGTGCGTGATGAGGGAATGGTGACTGGATATACATGGTGGAAGAAGAGGCAAACAAACAAGAATTCGTAGGCGTTGGTGAATGGGTACTAATAGATTATTAAGCGAGTTGGTGAACGGGTACTAATAGATCATTAAGTGAGAGTTGTATGAAGGAGAGGTTGCGAAGGAGAGGTTGTAAGATGTGAATCTGCTGAGTAGACGGGATCATTCATTAGGAGACGTGCATTATAATTGGTCATGATGTCTTTAGGAAACGATGATTGACGTTCGCGTGAAATACTTAAAAGAATAATCTTGGAAAAGTAGACTTTGTGCAGAGGCAAGTGAAGAGAGTGAATGGAAAACCACGGCGCGAGATTAAAGGAAACTAAGGGAGTGGAAGAGTAGGTGGAGGGAAACAGTGTCTGAATGTGGGAGCGAGACATACGACATGGTGAAGGTCAAATGTGCACAGATGAGGTAAGTAGTCAATGGTAACACGAGGAAGAGGAATGACTCGTACAGCAGAAGAGAGAACTGGACGGGAAGACGTGCTGAAAACATGACAAAGATGGAGAGAAAGAACATCAATATACTTCAGAGACACACAATAAGATGTTGTGGAAGGAGGTTAACAGCAAGAAAACAAGAGGACAAAGTACAGGTGACTGAAGATAGGAAAGAGATAACAGATGAAAAAGCGAAAAGGAGATTGGGCGATTATTTTGAAGTGGATTGGAGAATGGGAGGGTGAAAAAAATTAAGGTAATGAACATTTTGTGTAAGACTGTATGTGGCAAAGTGGCTAGTACAACTGTGGAGAGCCTCAGGGAAGGTAATGCTTTTACATGACCCAAGATGACATGCATATATATATATATATATATATATATATATATATATATATATATATATATATATATATATATGTAGTAAAAGCTTTGCGGAAGATGAAAGCCGGCAAGGCAGCAGGTTTGGATGGTATTGCAGTGGAATTTATTAAAAAAGGGGGTGACTGTGTTGTTGACTGGTTGGTAAGGTTATTTAATGTATGTATGACTCATGGTGAGGTGCCTGAGGATTGGCGGAATGCGTGCATAGTGCCATTGTACAAAGGCAAAGGGGATAAGAGTGAGTACTCAAATTACAGAGGTATAAGTTTGTTGAGTATTCCTGGCAAATTGTATGGGAGGGTATTGATTGAGAGGGTGAAGGCATGTACAGAGCATCAGATTGGGAAGAGCAGTGTGGTTTCAGAAGTGGTAGAGGATGTGTGGATCAGGTGTTTGCTTTGAAGAATGTATGTGAGAAATACTTAGAAAAGCAAATGGATTTGTATGTAGCATTTATGGATCTGGAGAAGGCATATGATAGAGTTGATAGAGATGCTCTGTGGGAGGTATTAAGAATATATGGTGTGGGAGGCAAGTTGTTAGAAGCAGTGAAAAGTTTTTATCGAGGATGTAAGGTATGTGTACGTGTAGGAAGAGAGGAAAGCGATTGGTTCTCAGTGAATGTAGGTTTGCGGCAGGGGTGTGTGATGTCTCCATGGTTGTTTAATTTGTTTATGGATGGGGTTGTTAGGGAGGTGAATGCAAGAGTTTTGAAAAGAGGGGCAAGGATGAAGTCTGTTGGGGATGAGAGAGCTTGGGAAGTGAGTCAGTTGTTGTTCGCTGATGATACAGCGCTGGTGGCTGATTCATGTGAGAAACTGCAGAAGCTGGTGACTGAGTTTGGTAAAGTGTGTGAAAGAAGAAAGTTGAGTAAATGTGAATAAGAGCAAGGTTATTAGGTACAGTAGGGTTGAGGGTCAAGTCAATTGGGAGGTGAGTTTGAATGGAGAAAAACTGGAGGAAGTGAAGTGTTTTAGATATCTGGGAGTGGATCTGGCAGCGGATGGAAACATGGAAGCGGAAGTGGATCATAGGGTGGGGGAGGGGGCGAAAATTCTGGGAGCCTTGAAGAATGTGTGGAAGTCGAGAACATTATCTCGGAAAGCAAAAATGGGTATGTTTGAAGGAATAGTGGTTCCAACAATGTTGTATGGTTGCGAGGCGTGGACTATGGATAGAGTTGTACGCAGGAGGATGGATGTGCTGGAAATGAGATGTTTGAGGACAATGTGTGGTGTGAGGTGGTTTGATCGAGTAAGTAACGTAAGGGTAAGAGAGATGTGTGGAATTAAAAAGAGCGTGGTTGAGAGAGCAGAAGAGGGTGTTTTGAAATGGTTTGGTCACATGGAGAGAATGAGTGAGGAAAGATTGACCAAGAGGATATATGTGTCGTAGGTGGAGGGAACGAGGAGAAGAGGGAGACCAAATTGGAGGTGGAAAGATGGAGTGAAAAAGATTTTGTGTGATCGGGGCCTGAACATGCAGGAGGGTGAAAGGAGGGCAAGGAATAGAGTGAATTGGAGCGATGTGGTATACCGGGGTTGACGTGCTGTCAGTGGATTGAATCAAGGCATGTGAAGCGTCTGGGGGTAAACCATGGAAAGCTGTGTAGGTATGTATATTTGCGTGTGTGGACGTATGTATATACATTTGTATGGGGGTGGGTTGGGCCATTTCTTTCGTCTGTTTCCTTGCGCTACCTCGCAAACGCGGGAGACAGCGACAAAGAAAAAAAAAAAAAAAAAGAAAAAAAAAAATTTATATATATATATATATAGTGCCCTATAGTTACAATACACTGGAACCATTATAGTTACAGTACACTGGAACCATTATAGTTACAGTACACTGGAACCATTATAGTTACAGTACACTGGAAACACTGTATTGAAAAATACCAAAATGAAAATTGACGAAATACAATATCAAAAACAGAACATATATCTAACGTTCCATGTTCGTCGATATACATATATTGTACATGACGCGATTCATCCTGGCTATCATTGGTAATTAGCGGTAATGGGGAGGAGAGGACTGGGGATGGGGATAGAGACAGGGAGGAGAGGACTGGGGATGGGGAGAGAGACAGGGAGGAGAGGACGGGGGATGGGGATAGAGACAGGGAGGAGAGGACTGGGGATGGGGAGAGAGACAGGGAGGAGAGGACTGGGGATGGGGAGAGAGACAGGGAGGAGAGGACGGGGGATGGGGATAGAGACAGGGAGGAGAGGACGGGGGATGGGGAGAGAGAGAGCGAGGGGAAGATGGGGAAAGGGAAAGGACAAGAGGATAAGTGATGGGGAGAGGGACAAGGAGGAGAGGACGGGGGATGAGGAGAAGGACAGGGAGGGGAGGACAAGGGATGGGGAGAGGGGAGGACAATTAATGGGGAAAGGGACAAGGAGGGGAGGACAGGGAGAGGGACAAGGAAGGGAGGAGGGGGGAATGGGGAGAGGGACAGGTATGGGAAGAGGGGGTTGGGAAGAGGAACAGGGAGGCACATAGAGGCATGTGGATGACTGGCGTGTATGATTGGCACATAAAGGCATGTGGACGACTGGCGCGTATGATAGGCACATAGAGGCATATGGATGACTGGCGTGTATGATAGGCACATAAAGGCATGTGGACGACTGGCGCGTATGATAGGCACATAGAGGCATGTGGACGACTGGCATGTATGATAGGCACATAAAGGCATGTGGACGACTGACGCGTATGATAGGCACATAGAGGCATATGGATGCCTGGCGTGTATGATAGGCACATAAAGGCATGTGGATGACTGGCGTGTATGATAGGCACATCGAGGCATGTGGACGACTGGCATGTATGATAGGCACATAGAGGCATATGGACGACTGGCATGTATGATAGGCACAAAGAGGCAAGTGGACGACTGGCATGTATGATAGGTACAGAGACATTTGGACGACTGGTATGTATGATAGGCACATAGAGCATTTGGAAGACTGGCGCGTATGATAGGTACATAGTGGCTTGTGGACGACTGGCATGTATGATAGGTACATAGAGGCATGTGGACGACTGGCGTGTATGATAGGTACATAGAAGCATGTGGACGACTGGCGCGTATGATAGGCTCATAGAGGCATGTGGATGACAAGCGTGTATGATAGGCACAGAGGCATATGGACGACTGGTATGTATAGCAGGTCCCTACAGGCATGTGGACAACTGGCAAATATGATAGGTACATAGAGGCATTTGGACGAGTGGCATGTATGATAGGTACATAGAGGCATTTGGACGAGTGGCATGTATGATAGGTACATAGAGGCATTTGGACGAGTGGCATGTATGATAGGTACATAGAGGCATTTGGATGACTGGCGTGTATGATGGTTCACATAGAGGAATGTGGACGACTGGCATATATATAGGCACAAAGAGGCATGTGGACGACTGGCATGTATGATAGGTAAATAGAGGCATATGAACGACTGGCATGTACAATAGGCACGTAGAGGCATGTGGGCGACTGGCACGTATGATAGGCACATAGAGGCATATGAACGACTAGCATGTATGATAGGTACATAGAGGCATGTGAACGACTGGCATGTATGATAGGTACATAGAGGCATGTGAACGACTGGCACTTATGATAAGCACATAGAGGCATATGGACAACAGGTATGTATGATAGACACATAGAGGTATGCGGGCGACTGGCGTGTATGATGGGTCACATAGAGGAATGTGGACGTCTGGCACGTATGATAGGCACATAGAGGCATTTGGACGACTGGCACGTATGATAGGCACATAGAGGCATGTGGACGACTTGCGTGATGATAGGCACATAGAGGCATGTGGACGAGTGGTATGTATGATAGGCACAGAGGCATTTGGACGACTGGCATGCATGATAGGCACAGAGAGGCATATGGGCGACTGGACTTCGTGTGTGATGGGTCACATAGAGGCATGTAGGCGACTGGCACATATGATAGGCACATAGAGGCATGTGGACGACTGGCACGTATGATAGGGACATAGAGGCATGTGGACGACTTGCGTGATGATAGGCACAGAGGCATGTGGACGAGTGGTATGTATGATAGGTACATAGAGGCATGTGGACGACTGGCATGTATGATAGGCACAAAGATGCATTTGGAAGACTGGCATGTGTGATAGACACGTAGAGGCATGTGGACGACTGGCACGTATGATAAGCACATAGAGGCATGTGTACGATCGGCACGTATGATAGGCACATAGAGGCATGTGGACGACTGGCACGTATGATAGGGACATAGAGGCATGTGGACGACTTGCGTGATGATAGGCACAGAGGCATGTGGACGAGTGATATGTATGATAGGTACATAGAGGCATGTGGACGAGTGATATGTATGATAGGTACATAGAGGCATGTGGACGACTGGCATGTATGATAGGCACAAAGATGCATTTGGAAGACTGGCATGTGTGATAGACACATAGAGGCATGTGGACGACTGGCACGTATGATAAGCACATAGAGGCATGTGTACGATCGGCACGTATGATAGGCACATAGAGGCATGTGGACGACTGGCATGTATGATAGGCACATAGAGAGAGAAAATAACCTAACCATAAACTACTATATGAAATGACCCTTTTTTTCGGATATCATCATGCAGATAGCCACTACCTCATACAGATAACCACTACCTCATACAGATAACCACTACCTCATACAGATAGCCACTACCAAGTACAGATAGCCACTACCACGTACAGACAGCCACTACCACGTACAGATAGGCACTATCACGTACAGATAGGCACTATCACGTACAGATAGGCACTATCACGTACAGATAGCCACTATCACGTACCGGTAGCCACTATCGTGTACAGGTATCCGCTATCGCGAACAGGTATCCGCTATCGCGAACAGTTAGCCACTATCACGTAAAGATAGGCGCTATTATGTACAGATAGGCACTATTACGTACAGATAGTCACTATCACGTATAGATAGCCACTATCCCTTACAGATGGCCACTACCACCCCCCAATCGACTATCTATTTAGAATGGTAAGGTCGGGTGGATTTCCAATATGTTCCAAACATTTACATTTTGGAGCCCCAGGTATATTGGTTACTGTATGAAGATAAATGGTTGCCGGGAGAGGCAGGCGCGAGGGGAGAGAGACAAAGAGGAAAACTGGATGAGAGGGGAAGAAGAGGGACAGGACGGTGGGAGAGGAGGTCGGTCAGGGGAAATGATAGGGGCAAGGAGAAATAAAAAAAATATTTGAAGAGAAATGGGAAATCTGAGAAAGAACAATGTGAGAGGAAAGACAAGGTTATCTGCTGGAGGACAGTACATGGTGAGAGTATGGTGATGGAAGGATGAGGGTATGGTGAGAGTATGGTGATGGATGGATGAGAGTATGGTGATGGAAGGATGAGGGTATGGCTTGTATGATGGGGAAGGATAAAGGTATAGCCAGTCATACCCTTAATACCGCCCTATTTCTCTTCCTTCCCATTATCCTTTTCCTTTCCATAATATTCCCTCTCTCATCACCTTTCCATCAGTCTCTTATCCTTACCACCATCCCATCACTTTCCTTCCCTCATCACCTTATCAATCTCACACCCTCACCACTTCCATACTGCTTTCCCTCCCTTGCACCTCCCTATCACTCTCCCATCATCACCACATCCCCATTATTACACCTCCCTCACCAGCAACCATTACTCTCTCACTTTCAACAACTCCCCATTACTCTCACCCCTTCACCACCACTCCACTATTTTTCCCCCATCACCTCATTATCGTTCAATGGACTGTGATGTCAATGGACTGAACCAGGGCATGTGAAACGTCTGGGGCAAACCAAGGAAATGTCTGTGGGGCCTAGATGGAGATAGGGAGCTGTGGTTTCGGTGCATTACACATGATAGCTAGAGACTGAGTGTGAACAAATGTGGGATTTTTTGTCAGTTTTCCTGGCGCTACCTCGCTGAATCAGGGGTAGCGATGCTGTTTCCTGTGGGGTGGGGTAGTGCCAGGAATGGATGAAGGGAAAGCAAGTATGAATAAGTTCATGTGTATATATGTATATGTCTGTGTATGTATGTATGTGTATGTCGTTATGTATATGTATATATATGTGCATATGGGTGGATGGGTCGTTCTTCGTTTGTTTCCTGGCGCTACCTCGCTGATGCGAGAAACGGCCATCAAGTATAATGATATATATATATATATATATATATATATATATATATATATATATATATATATATATATATATATATATATATTCCTATGAGTCCACGGGGAAAATGAAACACGAAAAGTTCCCAAGTGCACTTTCGTGTAATAATCACATCATCAGGGGAGACACAAGAGAAATATAAGTCAGTTGATATGCATCGAAGAGACGAAGCTAGGACGCCATTTGGTAAACATGTGACTGTCCAAAACATGTTTTGGACAATCTTATGGAGGCGAAGGTGAAGATTTGTGGGGGTTTTCAGAAAAGAAGAGAGAATGTTGGGGTGAAAAGAGTGGTGAGTAAGTGAGCTTGGGAAGGAGACTTGTGTGAGGAAGTACCAGGAGAGACTGAGTGCAGAATGGAAAAAGGCGAGAACAAAGGAGGTAAGGGGAGTGGGGGAGGAATGGGATGTATTTAGGGAAGCAGTGATGGCTTGCGCAAAAGATGCTTGTGGCATGAGAAGCGTGGGAGGTGGGTTGATTAGAAACTGTAGTGAGTGGTGGGATGAAGAAGCAAGATTATTAGTGAAAGAGAAGAGAGAGGCATTTGGACGATTTTTGCAGGGAAAAAATGCAAATGACTGGGAGAGGTATAAAAGAAAGAGGCAGGAGGACAACAGAAAGGTGCAAGAGGTGAAAAAGAGGGCAAATGAGAGTTGGGGTGAGAGAATATCATTAAATTTCAGGGAGAATAAAAAGATGTTTTGGAAGGAGGTAAATAAAGTGCGTAAGACAAGGGAGCAAATGGGAACTTCAGTGAAGGGGGCTAATGGGGAAGTGATAAGTAGTGGTGATGCGAGAAGGAGATGGAGCGAGTATTTTGAAGGTTTGTTGAATGTGTTTGATGATAGAGTGGCAGATATAGGGTGTTTTGGTCGAGGTGGTGTGCAAAGTGAGAGGGTTAGGGAAAATGATTTGGTAAATAGAGAAGAGGTAGTAAAAGCTTTATGGAAGATGAAAGCCGGCAAGGCAGCAGGTTTGGATGGTATTGCAGTGGAATTTATTAAAAAAGGGGGTGACTGTATTGTTGCCTGGTTGGTAAGGTTATCTAATGTATGTATGACTCATGGTGAGGTGCCTGAGGATTGGCGGAATGCGTGCATAGTGCCATTGTACAAAGGCAAAGGGGATAAGAGTGAGTGCTCAAATTACAGAGGTATAAGTTTGTTGAGTATTCCTGGTAAATTATATGGGAGGGTATTGATTAAGAGGGTGAAGGCATGTACAGAGCATCAGATTGGGGAAGAGCAGTGTGGTTTCAGAAGTGGTAGAGGATGTGTGGATCAGGTGTTTGCTTTGAAGAATGCATGTGAGAAATACTTAGAAAAGCAAATGGATTTGTATGTAGCATTTATGGATCTGGAGAAGGCATATGATAGAGTTGATAGAGATGCTCTGTGGAAGGTATTAAGAATATATGGTGTGGGAGGCAAGTTGTTAGAAGCAGTGAAAAGTTTTTATCGAGGATGTAAGGCATGTGTACGTGTAGGAAGAGAGGAAAGTGATTGGTTCTCAGTGAATGTATGTTTGCGGCAGTGGTGTGTGATGTCTCCATGGTTGTTTAATTTGTTTATGGATGGGGTTGTTAGGGAGGTGAATGCAAGAGTTTTGGAAAGAGGGGCAAGTATGCAGTCTGTTGTGGATGAGAGAGCTTGGGAAGCGAGTCAGTTGTTGGCTGATGATACAGCGGTGGTGGCTGATTCACGTAAGAAACTGCAGAAGCTGGTGACTGAGTTTGGTAAAGTGTGTGAAAGAAGAAAGTTAAGAGTAAATGTGAATAAGAGCAAGGTTATTAGGTACAGTAGGGTTGAGGGTCAAGTCAATTGGGAGGTAAGTTTGAATGGAGAAAAACTGGAGGAAGTAAAGTGTTTTAGATATCTTGGAGTGGATCTGGCAGAGGATGGAACCATGGAAGCGGAAGTTAATCATAGGGTGGGGGAGGGGGCGAAAATTCTGGGAGCCTTGAGGAATGTTTGGAAGTCGAGAACATTACATCGGAAAGCAAAAATGGGTATGTTTGAAGGAATAGTGGTTCCAACAATGTTGTATGGTTGCGAGGCGTGGGCTATGGATAGAGTTGTGCGCACGAGGGTGGATGTGCTGGAAATGAGATGTTTGAGAACAATATGTGGTGTGAGGTGGTTTGATCGAGTAAGTAATGTAAGGGTAAGAGAGATGTGTGGAAATAAAAAGAGTGTGGTTGAGAGAGCAGAAGAGGGTGTTTTGAAATGGTTTGGTCACATGGAGAGAATGAGTGAGGAAAGATTGACCAAGAGGATATATGTGTCACAGGTGGAGGGAACGAGGAGAAGTGGGAGACCAAATTGGAGGTGGAAAGATGGAGTGAAAAAGATTTTGAGTGATCGGGGCCTGAACATGCAGGAGGGTGAAAGGCGTGCAAGGAATAGAGTGAATTGGAACGATGTGGTATACCGGGGTCGACGTGCTGTCAATGGATTGAACCAGGGCATGTGAAGCGTCTGGGGTAAACCATGGAAAGTTTTGTGGGGCCTGGATGTGGAAAGGGAGCTGTGGTTTCGGTGCATTATTACACGAGTGCTAGATACTAAGTGTGAACGAATCGGGCCTTTGTTGTCTTTTCCTAGCGCTACCTCGAACACATGAGGGGAGAGGGGGTTGTTATTCCATGTGTGGCGAGGTGGCGATGGGAAAAAATAAAGGCAGACAGTATGAATTATGTAAATGTGTATATATGTATATGTCTGTGTGTGTATATATATGTGTACATTGAGATGTATAGGTATGTATATTTGCGTGTGTGGACGTGTATGTATATACATGTTTATGTGGGTGGGTTGGGCCATTCTCTCGTCTGTTTCCTTGCGCTACCTCGCTAACGCGGGAGACAGCGACAAAGCAAAATAAATATATATATATATATATATATATATATATATATATATATATATATATATATATATATACACTTATTATGTATATGCAAAAGCACAGTTAGGTATCCCAGTAGCATGTAATCCATGTTATCAGGTGATGCAAGTATGTCTCTCTCACGTGTAGATCCGATACAATAAATCTTAGGTAAGGCAGGAGCGGCCGATAAGCCGATAGTGTAAGCCGTCTTGCGGGATGGGATGATAGTTGGGGCCCGATACTGATGCTCATGGCTGAGACGGCGGCCAGGGACCGATACTGAACCCCTACAGCGGTAACCTGTACCAGGATCCGATATTGGTCCTCACTGGTGAGGCGGTGGTAGGGAGGGAACACTGGTCCTCACTGGTGGGGCGGTGGTAGGGAGGGAACACTGGTCCTCACTGGTGGGGCGGTGGTAGGGAGGGAATACTGGTCCTCACTGGTGAGGCGGTGGTAGGGAGGGAACACTGGTCCTCACTGGTGGTGCGGTGGTAGGGAGGGAACACTGGTCCTCACTGGTGGTGCGGTGGTAGGGAGGGAACACTGGTCCTCACTGGTGGTGCGGTGGTAGGGAGGGAACACTGGTCCTCACTGGTGAGGCGGTGGTAGGGAGGGAACACTGGTCCTCACTGGTGGTGCGGTGGTAGGGAGGGAATACTGGTCCTCACTGGTGGGGCGGTGGTAGGGAGGGAATACTGGTCCTCACTGGTGGTGCGGTGGTAGGGAGGGAATACTGGTCCTCACTGGTGGGGCGGTGGTAGGGAGGGAACACTGGTCCTCACTGGTGGTGCGGTGGTAGGGAGGGAATACTGGTCCTCACTGGTGGGGCGGTGGTAGGGAGGGAACACTGGTCCTCACTGGTGGTGCGGTGGTAGGGAGGGAATACTGGTCCTCACTGGTGGGGCGGTGGTAGGGAGGGAACACTGGTCCTCACTGGTGGTGCGGTGGTAGGGAGGGAACACTGGTCCTCACTGGTGAGGCGGTGGTAGGGAGGGAATACTGGTCCTCACTGGTGGGGCGGTGGTAGGGAGGGAACACTGGTCCTCACTGGTGGGGCGGTGGTAGGGAGGGAACACTGGTCCTCACTGGTGGTGCGGTGGTAGGGAGGGAACACTGGTCCTCACTGGTGAGGCGGTGGTAGGGAGGGAACACTGGTCCTCACTGGTGGGGCGGTGGTAGGGAGGGAACACTGGTCCTCACTGGTGGGGCGGTGGTAGGGAGGGAACACTGGTCCTCACTGGTGAGGCGGTGGTAGGGAGGGAACACTGGTCCTCACTGGTGAGGCGGTGGTAGGGAGGGAACACTGGTCCTCACTGGTGGGGCGGTGGTAGGGAGGGAACACTGGTCCTCACTGGTGAGGCGGTGGTAGGGAGGGAATACTGGTCCTCACTGGTGGGGCGGTGGTAGGGAGGGAATACTGGTCCTCACTGGTGGGGCGGTGGTAGGGAGGGAACACTGGTCCTCACTGGTGGGGCGGTGGTAGGGAGGGAATACTGGTCCTCACTGGTGGGGCGGTGGTAGGGAGGGAATACTGGTCCTCACTGGTGGGGCGGTGGTAGGGAGGGAATACTGGTCCTCACTGGTGGGGCGGTGGTAGGGAGGGAACACTGGTCCTCACTGGTGGGGCGGTGGTAGGGAGGGAACACTGGTCCTCACTGGTGGGGCGGTGGTAGGGAGGGAACACTGGTCCTCACTGGTGGGGCGGTGGTAGGGAGGGAACACTGGTCCTCACTGGTGGGGCGGTGGTAGGGAGGGAATACTGGTCCTCACTGGTGAGGCGGTGGTAGGGAGGGAACACTGGTCCTCACTGGTGGGGCGGTGGTAGGGAGGGAATACTGGTCCTCACTGGTGGGGCGGTGGTAGGGAGGGAATACTGGTCCTCACTGGTGGGGCGGTGGTAGGGAGGGAACACTGGTCCTCACTGGTGGGGCGGTGGTAGGGAGGGAACACTGGTCCTCACTGGTGGGGCGGTGGTAGGGAGGGAACACTGGTCCTCACTGGTGGGGCGGTGGTAGGGAGGGAACACTGGTCCTCACTGGTGGGGCGGTGGTAGGGAGGGAATACTGGTCCTCACTGGTGAGGCGGTGGTAGGGAGGGAACACTGGTCCTCACTGGTGGGGCGGTGGTAGGGAGGGAATACTGGTCCTCACTGGTGGGGCGGTGGTAGGGAGGGAATACTGGTCCTCACTGGTGGGGCGGTGGTAGGGAGGGAACACTGGTCCTCACTGGTGGGGCGGTGGTAGGGAGGGAACACTGGTCCTCACTGGTGAGGCGGTGGTAGGGAGGGAACACTGGTCCTCACTGGTGGGGCGGTGGTAGGGAGGGAACACTGGTCCTCACTGGTGGGGCGGTGGTAGGGAGGGAACACTGGTCCTCACTGGTGGGGCGGTGGTAGGGAGGGAACACTGGTCATCACTGGTGGTGCGGTGGTAGGGAGGGAATACTGGTCCTCACTGGTGAGGCGGTGGTAGGGAGGGAACACTGGTCCTCACTGGTGGGGCGGTGGTAGGGAGGGAACACTGGTCCTCACTGGTGGGGCGGTGGTAGGGAGGGAACACTGGTCCTCACTGGTGGGGCGGTGGTAGGGAGGGAACACTGGTCCTCACTGGTGGGGCGGTGGTAGGGAGGGAACACTGGTCCTCACTGGTGGGGCGGTGGTAGGGAGGGAACACTGGTCCTCACTGGTGGGGCGGTGGTAGGGAGGGAACACTGGTCATCACTGGTGGGGCGGTGGTAGGGAGGGAACACTGGTCCTCACTGGTGGGGCGGTGGTAGGGAGGGAACACTGGTCCTCACTGGTGGTGCGGTGGTAGGGAGGGAACACTGGTCCTCACTGGTGGTGCGGTGGTAGGGAGGGAACACTGGTCCTCACTGGTGGGGCGGTGGTAGGGAGGGAACACTGGTCCTCACTGGTGAGGCGGTGGTAGGGAGGGAACACTGGTCATCACTGGTGGGGCGGTGGTAGGGAGGGAACACTGGTCCTCACTGGTGGGGCGGTGGTAGGGAGGGAATACTGGTAGTATGAGTAATGAGAGGATGATATGCAACAGTAAATAGCAGGACACATAAGATGATACGTTCCTTAATGCCACAGGTAACTGGAGCCTCCACACGTCAGACTAACTTAATGAAGATCTTTTCATCTACTACGACAACTGTGATAAATAAGGTTGTATGTAAACATTTTGATGATAATTCTACAGAACAATGTTGAAACGAAGTTTTGAGAACGATATATCATCTTTGAAAATGAAACCCTGACTCAGGGATAATTGGTAAGGGATTTAATAACATTAAGGTGTTGGATAGTGAGGGAGAGATAATGTTACCAGGAGAGGAGGAGGCGGGTGACCAGGAAGGGTCAGGCAAAATTGTAACAAGTCATGAACAATAAGGAGTCACACAGTGTGACGAGAAAGCTGCAGATAACAAAACAATCAAAAGTTACACATAATGTCGGAAGAAACTTGGACGCTAAAGAATAAAAATAATGAGATACAATGATGACATGGTACGTGGCTCGATAAAGATGGCTTCTTATGGTGGGAGGGAAGGTACTGAGAGAGAAAGTCCTTCACGATATGACCTAGACGTGGCATCTTAAACTGGCTGTTAGAGGAAGTCAAGAGAGAGAACAAGAACACAGGTGCCATAGGCAGGCAGGCAGGCAGGCAGGGAGGGAGGGAGGCAGGCAGGCAGGCAGGGAGGGAGGGAGGCAGGCAGGGAGGCAGGCAGGCAGGCAGGGAGGGAGGGAGGGAGGGAGGCAGGCAGGGAGGGAGGCAGGCAGGCAGGGAGGGAGGGAGGGAGGCAGGGAGGGAGGGAGGGAGGCAGGCAGGGAGGGAGGGAGGGAGGCAGGCAGGGAGGGAGGGAGGCAGGCAGGGAGGGAGGGAGGGAGGCAGGCAGGGAGGGAGGGAGGGAGGCAGGCAGGGAGGGAGGGAGGCAGGCAGGGAGGGAGGGAGGGAGGCAGGCATGGAGGGAGGGAGGGAGGCAGGCATGGAGGGAGGGAGGGAGGCAGGCAGGGAGGGAGGGAGGGAGGCAGGCAGGCAGGGAGGCAGGCAGGCAGGCAGGTAGCGAGGCATGCAGGCAGGCAGGGAGGCAGGCAGGCAGGCAGGGAGGCAGGCAGCGAGGCATGCAGGCAGGCAGGGAGGCAGGCAGGCAGGCAGGGAGGCAGGCAGCGAGGCATGCAGGCAGAACACCCTCTTATCTGAAGGTTAATATGACAAGTTTCCTGTTTACAGTATGTTTGGTAACACTGTTTACAGTATGCTTGGTAACACTGTAGATGGTAGCACTGGGCTTGGTAACACGTTTTGAGGAATCAATGTGAATGGTAACACTGCATGGTAACAGTTCACGTGGTAACATTCGCCTTGATGACTCTGTGCTTGGCAACACAGTTTTATGGTAACTGTGCCTGGTCACACTGTGCATAGTAACACTATGCATGTTAACTCCGTGTCTAGTAAAACTGTGCATGGTAACAACGTAAATAGTAACACTGTCCGGTAACAATGAGTATGGCAACACTGTACTTGGTAATATAGTTTAACACTTTGCTTGACAACAATGTGCATGGTAACGCTGTGCTTGGTAATTGTTAGGCAACAGTGTCTAGCAACAGTGTGCATGGTAATACTGGTCATGGTCCGTGTGACCAGTGGTGATAACGTGTGGTTGGTGGACCTGAAAACTCAGAAGTACAGCTGGGGTGGTGGGAGCACCTCACTCTGGGCATGACCAAGCAGGACCTGCCACTAACCACGTCCACATCTGAAACCATTGTTTTTTATTGACTAACCCAACCTGGTTTACATGCTGTCTTCTACCCTATACACGATCCATGCACGACAGACCAATATAACGTTGCTGACCTAACCTCCTGCTGGAAGTGAACACTTCATTGTGCACAGACACACACTAACGTGGACCTGAACTATGAACTCCCAGCATGAGGCAGGCCATTCCTGTTGCCCCACATGTGACACCTTCCCATTTGTCCCTTTACTGACCATTTACGGCAGGTTTGTATGTTCTATGAAGGTGCGCGTTCATATGCAATTTGTATTTACATATACTCAGTCGCTCTCTCCCGCGTTAACGAGGTAGCGCAAGGAAACAGACGAAAGAATGGCCCAACCCACCCACATACACATGCATATACAAACGCCCACACACGCACATATACAAGGATACAACAGACAAAAAACTCGTTTGATGATGATCAAGTCAGATTACCATGGGGGCCCATGAGCCATGGTTTAAGTACAACCCCTCAATAAGCACATTAATGACCCAACTAGGCCAATGGCCTGCCAAGCATACTGTGACAACTCGCTTTCCTGTGGGCTAAGGAAAGGAGGAGAATATTCTTACATTTAGAAATAATGTGGCATGCATCCCAATACACCTGCTAATAGTAACACTTGGTGTACTTCACAAGTGTAAGGAAAATTGTGTTAATTCACAAACGGTTCCACACTAGGAATACACCGTAATTCCTGCCACACAGCATAATACACCGTAATTCCTGCCACACAGCATAATACACCGTAATTCCTGCCACACAGCATAATACTGACAAGCGGCTCCAGAACTTAGTGTCTGGTGGTAAAACTTCAGATCAGGCAGCATCAACTGGTTATACATGTCCTTCCAGTAAGACCTTACCTTATAGACGACAGGATGCACGGGAGGGAGTCCCAGCTTGCGGGAATCCTTGCTACAGACGAGCCATATCCTTCCTGTCAGGTTGGTCTGTACGTGTACGGGCGTGCTACAGTCCTCACTAAGCGACGGCCAACGTCTCCCAGGTCAAGCCAGCCTAGCCGTGCGTGCACTAGTCACAGTAAAGATCCTAAAACTAAACATTGTTTAGCCCTTGAAATTCAAGCGCACCTACTGACCACACTACTGCACACTGGTGGTTGTAATGGTCCTCTATGTTCGTCGAAGGGGTACCTGACCAATCATAGGCCTTGTTCTTGTCGCATTCGAAATCTTCGTTATTCTGCTCATTAGGATAGCTAAATTCAAGACTGTGTATATTGTATGTTGTAATTGATGTTACTGTAATGTTGCGTGCTGCCTAAGTGTATATCTTTTAACAAAATGCACAAACTAAACATTATAAGCATAATCTGCAGATCGAGGTCACGCTTTCACGTTTCGAACACATTCGAATGCCAGAGAGAGAGAGAGTGGTCATGGCGCCTTTCACAGTACGTGGTGGCAACGTATGTGGTGTTGCTTTTGCCGAGCAGCAAATATATAGATACCAACCTTTATGTTCATCGTTCTCCATCAAAGAGTGAAAGGTATTACTGAAGCAAGTCCGGGGGTTAGCTGTACTGTAGATAGCTGTGATGAAGCAATAGATGAGCCCGAGGTAATAACTGAACCAGCTATTGGTGTTGTTAAAAACATAATATTGGACGGTTCATTGTCAGTAAAATTAACAAGAAAGTAAGCTGCGAAAATTGCCATAATTCTGTAATCAATTAATCTGTTGTGTCATATGATAAATTCATGATATATTCTAAAATACAAGGAAGGGCAGAACGTTAGTTAATTTACATGCGTCATCACCAGATAGTGTGTTTAATGACTTAATTTGTATGGAAGGAAAATTTGAACAGAATTTTGCAAGTATTATGCCACAAGTGTTGGTCAAACTAAAGAACTATTTGACAACAAATTTGTCCCATGTAATTTTTGCAGAATGCCACAATATCCTTGACTAATTGTCGACAACTACTGCAAAATTAGAATATACGAAAGTATCCATATAATGAATGAAAGACTAACACAGAAGGACCAACCTAACTCACGCACACACACACACACACACAAAACAGAAAATATAAGAAGGTTGCAGATTTGTAATTATTTTCTATTATACTCTGTACGGTTTGTAAATAAACGTGAAAATGAGATTCTTTTTAACTCTTCCCGTATCATTATCATTTACAGACATAGAAATAACCAAATGGCAAATATACAACATTATGGTCAATGGAACCACTGAAACATCTCCTACAGCAGCAGCAGACGACCAGGCCTCTCGTCTCTCTACAGTCAGCAGAGGTCATGTCAAATTGGCCACTACGACATTCGTTATAGGGCAAAGCTGAAGTTGTGTCTCTTTTACTTGTAGGATTTTTGATTCACAGGCAGAGCTGCACGCACCCTTGGTACACTTCACTGTTTCCGTCCACACACACACCAGCTAAGACCCAGGCTGCCCTCCACTTGTCTTACCCCCACACTTACCCTGGGGCAATCACAATGATCAGCGTCGGTGCGTTAGGCCTTGGGTTCACACCGCCACACGCACACACACAACTCCTCCTCCCTCAACAACTTTCAACTTGTTATACTCGACCAACCCATCTCTTGAAAATGTCTCAGTTCCACCCCTTGTTGTCGTATAGTTAACTCCTTCCTGTCATATAGTTAATTCCTTGCTGTCATATAGTTAACTGTGTTATACATATAATTCCTTGCTGTCATACAGATAGCCCCTTGCTGTCATGTTGTAACCTCCTCCTCATGAGTGTAACATGATCCAAGCATTCGCTGCCATGGTAATGGCTCACCTGCTCACCTGCGAAGGGTCCGTGGTGAGGGTCCGTGGTGGGGTCTGTGGTGAGGGTCCGTGACAGAGCCTGTGCCGTGAACATTGTGAATGAGCGTCGTCCTATCATGAGACCTTCCTGCTGCAGGGACCCACCACCATTCTGACCACCACCACAACCACCAGTCTTCAGCGACGCCTTCTTAATACATTATACTGTATCAGCGACGCCTTCTTAATACATTATACTGCATCGGTGACGCCTTCTTAATACATTTACTGCATCAGTGACGCCTTCTTAATACATCATACTGTATCAGTGACGCCTTGTTCATTTCCAAATTGACTTTGAAAATTCAAATAGTAAAAATAATCCATTTGTTGAATTTAATCTCGTGTGCTGCGTGTTCGAGCATTTCAAACATCAAGTTTCACCAAAAGGTGTGAGAAACATCTTCAAACATTATAATATAATCATCGCCGAAAATAATCAATACACAAGCCAGTAGCTCCCGAAAGACTAGCCATCAAACGAACAACACCAGATGGAGAGTGTCGTACAGGCAAACATCTGCTGTAAGTCATAATGATCTTGTGCGTCTCAAAACAATCATAAGCTTTCTTACTTGTCCACTTGATCTGTATAATCCGTGTGTCAAGCTACACAAACATTATTGTTCTTGTCCAGGTAGGAACCTGGCTAGCGGAAACACAGGGAACCTGGCTAGCAGAAACACAGGGAACCTGGCTAGCAGAAACACAGGGAACCTGGCTATCGGAAACACAGAGAACCTGGCTAGCAGAAACACAGAGAACCTGGCTAGCGGAAACACAGGGAACCTGGTTAGCAGAAACACAGAGAACCTGGCTAGCAGAAACACAGAGAACCTGGCTAGCAGAAACACAGAGAACCTGGCTAGCAGAAACACAGAGAACCTGGCTAGCGGAAACACAGGGAACCTGGCTAGCAGAAACACAGAGAACCTGGCTAGCAGAAACAATGCGATATAAAGCGAGGGAACTTAAGAGCAGGTGGACATGATGATCCCTCGGTCACTGCAGAAAGAAACTAACCACTCAATCATGTACAAACATATCCTGCACAGACGGACATACAGGCAGACAGACAGACAGACAGACAGACAGATAGACAGACAGTGTCCTCAACAACAACAACTGAACGTTGTGAGTGAGTGTGGCCTCAGCTGGGTGGTGTGGCCTCAGCTGGATGGTGTGGCCCCAGCTGGGTGCTGTGGCCTCATGAGAGGCAACCAGCTCCTGTCTAGGAAACTTTCCACAGATTTCTTTCATCATTGTGAGGCTCCTCACAAGTTCCCCTACTATTGTGAGGTTCCTCATTCTCCCTCAGAAAACTTCCCTTTCTTAATAAGGAGAGGAGTGAGGGTGGAGGGAGAGGGAGAATGGATCACTTAACGAAGGTGTTCACACATGATCGTGGAAGATGCACCACACCCACCTAACACACGGGCCATACCAGGCACTCACACAGGCAGGGAGATGTTGCCTGCTGTGTTTCTTGTGTTATATAAGACCACTGTAGGGGAACTCCTGTATCTTGTGTTATATAAGACCACTGTAGGGGAACTCCTGTATCTTGTGTTATAGAAGACCACTGTAGGGGAACTCCTGTATCGTGTGTTATAGAAGACCACTGTAGGGGAACTCCTGTACTGAACATTTTGTTAAGTATTTAACTGTCGCCAGTAGTGGATAGTGACACATGATAAGGTAACAGCCTTCCACTGGGTCACCGAGAGCAACATGCTTGTCCATAGGTGTCCGCACGTGCGCGCTGGCAGGCAGGAGTGTGATGTGATGAACAAGACGAAATTAAGATAACTGAGAAATCAACTGAAATGGCGTGACAACAATGCCAAAATGACTTTAGGGATAAAACTTATCAGGACCTGCGGCTTTATCTATCATCATTTCATTAATTACTGGAAGTACGTCTTCAGCTCTTATGTCAATTTGTTGAAGAAGGTTCTCAAGACTGATCAATAAAACTGGATTTGGGACGTGGGCTGTCTTCCATTATAAATACAGATACAGAATAATCATTTAATATTTTTGTCGTGTCTTTGTTGTCTTGAAGAGAGTCATGGTTCACCGTAATTATTGTACATATTGACTGGGTAATGAGTCTCTTGCTTCTAACATAACTGTATAACTCCTGAAGTTTCTTTTCCTATCTTCAGCAATATACGCTTCATATCAAAGTTTACTTTGTCGTATACCTTACTTTCCCCATGTAAATTAACATACCTTACTCTATCACGTTGGTCACCGGATTCTCCGAGTTTCTTATAAGCTACTTTCTTAAACAATAACCACTTTTTTACCTGACCGTTCCACCACCTTGGCTTTGTTTTAGAAATAGACTGTCCACTACACACTGGCACGTATGTTCCTTCTGCTGCTTTGAAGGTTTTTCTGAAGCTTTTCCAAGCTACGTTCATGTCATTTTCATTTACAATTATCATCATCATGAAAATTTACATGTTTACAATTATTTTTTTCGCCACCGCCATGTTGACCCACATTGGATGCAGTTTTAAAAGCGACCTTAAAAGCAATTTGCCGTTGATCACATGTACTAAACTTTTCTCCAACTTCCATAGTATTAATGAGATCCTCATATGTAGTAAGAACTAAATCTAATATGTTCTCGTCGTGAGCAAGTTTCCCGACTAATTGAATGAGGGTATTATTAAGCAAATCTAGGTAGGGGTCCTCCACGTGGGCCCGCAGCTACTGGAAAGGGAGTCTTCTCACTTAGATAACAGTATGTTAAAATGTTCTACTATGATAGATCCTTGTTCATTATAAATTGCTGCTGCTGCTCACTGATCATAAAATCTTTCGTGTCTCTCTGACATCTGTGTGGGGAGTGGTCTAGAAACTAGTCCTACTGCTTTACTTTTACGTAGTTGATCTATAATTTCATCAAAAATCAAGTCGACCTTCCTAACGGCTCTTTTTTCTACGGGGTTTAAATGAGTTTCAACAAAGAGCAGAACACCACCTGCTACTTTGTTTGTTCTTTACCTGTTATACAGAGTGAACCCTGAAACTGAGTATTGGCTGAGGAAATCTATAATGGTAATATCTAACCAAGATTAGGAAATGGCCATCATAGCATACTTTCCTTCTAACGTTGTTGTCACTAAAGCCGATACTTTATTTCGTATACTCGGAGCGTTAACATAAAATATTTGTAGACGAAATCAAGACTTACCTGGAAAGGTACTTACTGAGGGTCACCTCCACAAGAGCTTCGTGTTTTGACCAAAGCGACTGTGTAGACTCACTAAGGAACCTACCAACACGCGCACCTCCCACTTCATGCAGGTGTGGTCTGTCCTTCATATCAGACTGCACCTACAAATGATGCCACACGTTTATGAACTCACCTCCTTCCTGAAGTCAAAGGTTCACTAATCCTGGGTAGGAATCCTGAAGTGATAATATTGTTAGTTTGGTCTTGGATGATGCCATAATCATTAGACCAAGTATGGTGTAGGACCTGACAGGAAACAGGCATGTATAACGAGACTCTACATAGTCATGACGCTAATGTCCGATATGTGAAGGTATCCATGGGAAATGGATGCGTAGGCCACTGTCCTCGGCTTGTATTAGCAGAGAGGGAATGACTGAGGGATCAGTGACCTGCAGATCACTGCCTCCCGAGTGTTGCAAGAGCTGGCTGGTGTGGAGTCAGGAAGGATGATATCATACACTCAGAACTGGACGAGATATCTATTGCCATGAAAACACGATAGGTTGCGGTGGATAGGACTGGACCAAGAGCTAAATGTTTGTCCTTGAGAAATAATATGGTTGTTATTCTTGATAAAGGTAAACAAAAAATATCTATAACGCAGAGACCAGAGAATGAAGCTGGAAGGTAGGACGCATGAGCCAGATCTGGGGCTCACGTACAGAAGAAGAGAATATTGACTGATGTAGAGAAACAGATCTGGAGACACTGTTAGTAAAAGCTGCACAAAGAACAATGTACACTATCTAGTGCAGAACATTTAGGCAAGTACCTGGTCTGTTGAATGGAAGGTGTAGAAAGATTCAGGGCACGGAGAATCAGTCCTTAATGAAGAGAATGTGGATTTCAGAAAAAAAAGAAGAGAGACAGTGACGAGTTAAGAAGGTAGACCTTACCTGATATGAAGGTTGGGCCACACTCAAGGATGACAGGGAAGCAGAGGCTGGAAAGACGTTTGTCGCGGATATTCATTTCTTGAGTAAAGGAGAACCGTATTCCAGCATATTCCAGCATATTCCAGCATATTCCAGCATATTCCAGCATATTCCAGCAAGAGATGAAGAAAGAAGAAATAAGGAGTCAACTGAAGACGAGTTTATAAACATACCAAATGCATATCTTAACATAACATAAACAAAGACAACTGATCCATGTAATCATGAATGATTACCTTCCATGTGAAGTTATGCACCCAGAACGTACCACAGGAGGCTAACTGATGTAGCCAGACTGGTGCTGTAGCAGGATAAGTTATGTAGCCAGGCTGGTGCTGTAGCAGGATAAGTTATGTAGCCAGACTGGTGCTGTAGCAGGATAAGTTATGTAGTCAGGGGATGTTGTAGCAGAACGAAATATGGTAGAGCAAGGGAAGAAGAGGAGATAAGTAAATCATACAAATCAAAGGAAACAACTGGAGACATTAACTTTGGCCAAGGGGATCAGGTCTACCGCTACATCAGAGATCAGGTCCACCGCTACATCAGAGATCAGGTCTACCACTACATCAGAGATCAGGTCTACCACTACATCAGAGATCAGGTCTACCACTACATCAGAGATCAGGTCTACCACTACATCAGAGATCAGGTCTACCACTACATCAGAGATCAGGTCTACCACTACATCAGAGATCAGGTCTACCACTATATCAGAGATCAGGTTATCACAAACCCATCCCATCTTCAAGTAGATTTGACCATCCCATCTATCCCTTCCTATCTTAAACCATCCCATCCTCATGTAATCAAGATAGCCCATCCCATCCTCAGATAATTCTGACTATCCCACCCTATCCTGCGGTAGCTCTGACCATCCCAACCTATCCCTCCTATCCTCACTTGTCTGCACACGTCAGAGGTTGTCACGCGGGTTGCCACAAGTTGCCAGCCTCAGACTTCAATATATCGGGGAATTGAAAGTTCTTTGTGTGTGAGGGCGTCCATTGTGGGCCGCCCGCCTCGCTCACACAGAGACAGAAAAGAGCAAATATAGCGAATGTCGAGGCAGGAGTTCATTATTACAACTAGAGAAGGAAGGTATATAGAGGGAGGAGGAGTTCAACATCAAGAGAGAAGGAAGGTATATAGAGGGAGGAGGAGTTCAACATCATGAGAGAAGGAAGGTATATAGAGGGAGGAGGAGTTCAACATCATGAGAGAAGGAAGGTATATAGAGGGAGGAGGAGTTCAACATCATGAGAGAAGGAAGGTATATAGAAGGAGGAGGTGTTCAACATCATGAGAGAAGGAAGGTATATAGAGGGAGGAGGAGTTCAACATCATAAGTAGAGTCGTTCTCCCACGTGCATCACGACAGGTGTCCACCAGACATAAGGACGACTCACGCATCACACACAGATGGGAACTACCAACCCTCACGTACAGGTACCTGGTACCTTACGTACCAACCATCACGTACAGGTACCTGGTGCCTTACGTACCAACCCTCACGTACAGGTACCTGGTACCTTACGTACCAACCATCACGTACAGGTACCTGGTGCCTTACGTACCAACCCTCACGTACAGGTACCTGGTACCTTACGTACCAACCATCACGTCGTGGAGTGTATACCATCCTTGAATACAAAGTAATACTGAGGCACGTAATGAGTCCTGCATGAATGTGTCCACTTTGCCTGTTGTCCTGGATCTGTTAACACGATGAGAGAGAGAGAGAGAGAGAGAGAGAGAGAGAGAGAGAGAGAGAGAGAGAGAGAGAGAGAGAGAGAGAGAGAGAGAGAGAGAGAGAGAGAGACTTAACACATTCAGATCTTTGATCTGTGACCACCTCCACCGTCATCACAGGGTTCCGTCGCCAACTCTCACCACTCTACAACAACACGGTTCCTCAGAAGGATCGTCTGCTGGGACTTCGCTCCTCTCCACATGGACCTTCTACACTGCTTATGCAAGTTAGGATGAACGTGACCTTTCGAACCAAATATAAGGACATGGTGCCCGGGCCTGACATCTTCAGAAAACGATATGCGGGCCCTCACATCTTCAGAACACGATGGGCGGGCCCTCACACCACAATGGGCGGGCCCTCACACCACGATGGGCGGGCCCTCACACCACGATGGGCGGGCCCTCACACCACGATGGGCGGGCCCTCACACCACGATGGGCGGGCCCTCACATCTCTTTCTAATGTGCCGCCTTACTGATGCCACAATCAGGAGTGAAGCAAGAGGTGTTCATGACTGGACACTTGTAGTCAGGAATGTTCTACATTTGTTCAAGGAACTAGAATAACGTAAGAGGTTCCTCGTAGCGGGAGATATTGTGTACAGCAGAGAACATCTACAGCAGCAGCAGCTCCAGGAGACAACTACAGCTGTAGTAGGTCTAGGAGACATCTACATCAGCAGCAGGTCCAGAATACATCGTCTACAGCTATCGTAAGTCAGGTGACATCGTCTGCAGCTGTATCAGGTCCAGGAGACATCATCTACAGCAGCAGCAAGTCCAGGTGACATCGTCTGCAGCTGTAGTAGGTCCAGGTCACATCAAGCGGTGCAGGGGGACAAGAGCATCTTTATAATTGTGTATTATGCGGTACTGAGCAGGCAGGCAGGCAGGTCCACAGGTCGAGGGTACTGGCCTGGCAGGTCCACAGGTCGAGGGTACTGGCCTGGCAGGTCCACAGGTCGAGGGTACTGGCCTGGCAGGTCCACAGGTCGAGGGTACTGGCCTAGCAGGTCTACAAGTCCAAAATTCGAAGGTATTGGCTAGAGAAGTCTACAGGTCTATAGGTCTATGGTTCACAAATCGAGGATACTGGCCAAACAGGTCTTCAGGTCCACAGGTCGACAGCCGTGTGGTCAATGAAAATATCTATCTATCTATCTATCTGTCCGGCTATGCTGGCCCAGCGCGATTTCTGTTGACAATGCATATGTCTTCCTTCCACATTGCAACACATAGTTGCTGTGCTGGAGAGGTCCAGCTGAGCTGGGAATGATGAATGCTATACAGATGAATCTGATGTGTGTATGAGAACCCACACATGAGAGTCATGCACCGTCAGGATGGCTGTGTCAGGAGAGGCGGCAACCTGCTACTAGTGCAACGGTTCTCGTATGGTTGCATCTTGAACTGGACGCTGGAGGACAGTGAACCAGCTGTTATGGTTCACTGCTTCAGGAAAGTGGATATATTATCGCCTCTATAATCTGGCCACAGGACTACCAACTGTAAACACCACTATCGCTGTTTACTTTACATGTAAACAAAGTGGCCAACCTGGGCTACCTTCTCGTATTAGCGAGGGGCTTAGGACCCGGGTCACAACCCCAGAAGCAGGGGAGGGACACCCCAGGACCCGGGTCACAACCCCAGAACCAGGGGAGGGACACCCCAGGACCCGGGTCACAAACCCAGAACCAGGGGAGGGACACCCCAGGACCCGGGTCACAAACCCAGAACCAGGGGAGGGACACCCCAGGACCCGGGTCACAAACCCAGAACCAGGGGAGGGACACCCCAGGACCCGGGTCACAACCCCAGAACCAGGGGAGGGACACCCCAGGACCCGGGTCACAACCCCAGAACCAGGGGAGGGACACCCCAGGACCCGGGTCACAACCCCAGAACCAGGGGAGGGACATCCTAGGACCTGCCCAGATATTATATGCCTTTATCCTTATTCTAATTGTTGCCATTTCTGGCAGGTATGTGGGCAGGGTAGCGATGGTACTGGGGAGCCGAGGACTGCCTTGTGTGTGAGAGAGAGAGAGAGAGAGAGAGAGAGAGAGAGAGAGAGAGAGAGAGAGAGAGAGAGAGAGAGAGAGAGAGAGAGAGAGAGAGAGAGAGAGAGAGAGAGAGAGAGAGAGAGAGAGAGAGAGAGAGAGAGAGAGAGAGAGAGAGAGAGAGAGAGAGAGAGAGAGAGAGAGAGAGAGAGAGATCTGTTCTACACATATTACAGTGTAAGATAAAATGAGACAGTATGAAACACTGCGGTTGTTCAGTGTGCCAGTGTGTCTGGAGACGCTCGACTCTGCCATGCATGAGGCTTAACATAAACATGGTCTGTGATGCTGTATATTAGGTAATATTCAAACCTTTCCCCCCATACTGTATGTATAGACTGAACCAGGACTGTATATATATTATTTTATGTATGCACACTTGTTAGATATTACACTTGATGACCTCTGGTCCCTCCCGGTGGACGTGGCTGGTTTCCAGAGCGCTGCAGGAGCCCCACAGAAGGGAGCCCAGAGGCAGGATGTAGTCGACCAGAGAGGCAGGTCTGGTGCCGGGTCACACCGCCGTCAACACGACAATGTAATGGTTGGCCAAGCCTGCCAGGGAGGCCGCCTCCAGCAGCTTCCACAAGAAGATGAAAAAACCTTATACCTTCCAGGATGCCTTATACCTTCCAGGATGCCTTATACCTTCCAGGATGCATCATACCTTCCAGGATGCCTTATACCTTCCAGGATACATTATACCTTTCAGGATACATTATACCTTCCAGGATGCATCATACCTTCCAGGATACATTATACCTTCCAGGATACATTATACCTTCCAGGATACATTATACCTTCCAGGATGCATCATACCTTCCAGGATGCCTTATACCTTCCAGGATGCCTTATACCTTCCAGGATGCCTTATACCTTCCAGGATGCCTTATACCTTCCAGGATGCCTTATACCTTCCAGGATGCATCATACCTTCCAGGATACATTATACCTTCCAGGATACATTATACCTTCCAGGATACATTATACCTTCCAGGATGCATCATACCTTCCAGGATGCCTTATACCTTCCAGGATACATTATACCTTCCAGGATACATTATACCTTCCAGGATACATTATACCTTCCAGGATACATTATACCTTCCAGGATGCATCATACCTTCCAGGATGCCTTATACCTTCCAGGATGCCTTATACCTTCCAGGATGCCTTATACCTTCCAGGATGCCTTATACCTTCCAGGATGCATCATACCTTCCAGGATGCATCATACCTTCCAGGATGCCTTATACCTTCCAGGATACATTATACCTTCCAGGATACATTATACCTTCCAGGATGCATCATACCTTCCAGGATACATTATACCTTCCAGGATACATTATACCTTCCAGGATACATTATACCTTCCAGGATGCATCATACCTTCCAGGATGCCTTATACCTTCCAGGATACATTATACCTTCCAGGATACATTATACCTTCCAGGATACATTATACCTTCCAGGATGCATCATACCTTCCAGGATACATTATACCTTCCAGGATACATTATACCTTCCAGGATACATTATACCTTCCAGGATACATTATACCTTCCAGGATACATTATACCTTCCAGGATACATTATACCTTCCAGGATACATTATACGTTCCAGGATGCATCATACCTTCCAGGATGCCTTATACCTTCCAGGATACATTATACCTTCCAGGATACATTATACCTTCCAGGATGCATCATACCTTCCAGGATACATTATACCTTCCAGGATACATTATACCTTCCAGGATACATTATACCTTCCAGGATGCATCATACCTTCCAGGATACATTATACCTTCCAGGATACATTATACCTTCCAGGATGCATCATACCTTCCAGGATACATTATACCTTCCAGGATACATTATACCTTCCAGGATGCCTTTGTTCTGTGGTGCATCAGTTGTGTAACACGGCGTGGGGGGCGGGGAGGGGGGTTGTACAACATGGTCAGGGAAGATACATGTTGTAACAGCAGGAGCAGCAGGTGCTCTGCTTCCTCGGGGACGCCACACACACACAGACACAGAGAGAGAGAGAGAGAGAGAGAGAGAGAGAGAGAGAGAGAGAGAGAGAGAGAGAGAGAGAGAGAGAGAGAGAGAGAGAGAGAGAGAGAGAGAGAGAGAGAGAGAGAGAGAGAGAGAGAGAGAGAGAGAGATGTGCCAGTCGTGTCCTGGTGTTAATCATTATGTAGCAAGAGCTTTGTCCTGAAGAAGGCGGGGATGGGGGGTCCCCACAATGCAACACAAATGCTTATGATTAATCACGTCAAGTGTGCACAGGACACAGAACTGAGACACAGAAGTGAGGCACAGAAGTGAGACACTGACACTACGGGTAGGTGTCCCTGGAGGTCGACAGAAGGACACAGAAGTGAGGCACAGAAGTGAGACACTGACACTACGGGTAGGTGTCCCTGGAGGTCGACAGAAGGACACAGAAGTGAGACACTGACACTACGGGTAGGTGTCCCTGGAGGTCGACAGAAGGACACAGAAGTGAGGCACAGAAGTGAGACACTGACACTACGGGTAGGTGTCCCTGGAGGTCGACAGAAGGACACAGAAGTGAGGCACAGAAGTGAGACACTGACACTACGGGTAGGTGTCCCTGGAGGTCGACAGAAGGACACAGAAGTGAGGCACAGAAGTGAGACACTGACACTACGGGTAGGTGTCCCTGGAGGTCGACAGAAGGACACAGAAGTGAGGCACAGAAGTGAGACACTGACACTACGGGTAGGTGTCCCTGGAGGTCGACAGAAGGACACAGAAGTGAGACACTGACACTACGGGTAGGTGTCCCTGGAGGTCGACAGAAGGACACAGAAGTGAGGCACAGAAGTGAGACACTGACACTACGGGTAGGTGTCCCTGGAGGTCGACAGAAGGACACAGAAGTGAGACACATACATTAAGGCCAGGTGTCCCTTGGATCAATGTGTGGCAGAGTCCTCAGCTCCGGGGCTCTCGGGGGTCGGGGATGAGGGAGAGGAGGAATGTAGGGTCTCCAGCAGGAACTGAGGATTTACTTAGATCTGTTGACATATATGTCTCACTCAGTGTTACCAGGGCAGACTGTTGACATATATGTCTCACTCAGTGTTACTAGGGCAGACTGTTGACGTATATGTCTCACTCAGTGTTACTAGGGCAGACTGTTGACATATATGTCTCACTCAGTGTTACTAGGGCAGACTGTTGACATATATGTCTCACTCAGTGTTACTAGGGCAGACTGTTGACATGTATGTCTCACTTTGCACGCTCTCCCGTGTACATTTCCTAGTACAGTTCCCCTTGTGTCCCAGCATGCTCCCCTTTACAGTCCCCTTGTACCTATATGTTCCTACCTGCAGGTCCCCTAGAATCTCAGGACACTAACTTTTGCAGGACTCACTTGTGTCCCAGGACGCTACCTTGTGTCCCAGGACGCTACCTTGTGTCCCAGGACGCTACCTTGTCCGTGGACGCTACCTTGTCCGTGGACGCTACCTTGTCCGTGGACGCTACCTTGAACATGGCCCACTTATGTATCGGGACGCAGTGTTGTGTCCCTAGACGGAGCCTTCTGCTCTTGGGGCAGAGCCTTGTACCCTGGTTAAAGCCTTGTGTCCTGGGACGGTGCTTTGTGTCCTGGGAGGGTGCCGTGTGTCCTGGGAGGGTGCCTTTCATCAGTTTTGCAGCTTAAATTTGAGAATCATTGAGGCCTCCACACTCATAGATCTGTTGGTATGGGTTATGAGAGAGAGAGAGAGAGAGAGAGAGAGAGAGAGAGAGAGAGAGAGAGAGAGAGAGAGAGAGAGAGAGAGAGAGAGAGAGAGAGAGAGAGAGAGAGAGAGAGAGAGAGAGAGTTATGTAGATACACAGATCCAACAAGGTCCAAGCGAGGTGTTCTGGACTTAAAACCACTTAAGGAAAAGTCTTCTTAAAAGCAGCAGAAGAGAAGGATGGCACAGCAACGGCTCTCTCCCGCACCCCCCCCACCATCTCTCCGGCACATGCCGGACGGGAAACAGATAGAAAAAATACCTTGCAAGTATGATATGACTGAGGGAAACTTTTATAGGAAAGTCATAAGGTAGAATGAACATATGTCATGAATTCCATCACCAGCGACATGCACCCCTTCCCTTTCTGTTATAACGACAATAGTAAGGATAAACCAGAGTTCCAGCCTCTCGACTTACTATGTCTATATCATACCTGATCATGAAGAATGATACAGTAATTCTTAGTCTCACAAAGCAGGTGACATATGGGTTAATCAATGTTGGTATGATACCTCAACCTGGCCAGAGAGAATTGACGGGGGTAGCACAGTGTTATGATGATTAAGTAAATGAGTTATTCCATAGCGGAGAGTGACAAGTGATGATCAAGCCTGATTTTGAAGATATCAAGAGCGTTGCTCGGATCAACATTTCCTGGGAGTTTATTCCATGAATCAGTTATATCGATGGTAAAAGATATTTCGTACAGTCCAGATTAACTGGGTGACCTCTGACTTTTAATCCATATTCTCTCGTTGGTAATGCTGGCGCTACCGTAAAGAAATTTTCAATATCAACGTTGTGGAATCCTTCAAGTATTTTGAAACATTCTATTGCTTTGCCTCGGAGGCGCCTCTTGCTCAGGAAGAACAAGTCTAATTCTCGCAGTCTCTCCTCGTGTGCTTTGGTAGGCAAGGAAGGAATCAACTCAGTTGGTCTCCGCTGCGCTGCTTCCAATTTGAGAATGTCCATGCTCAAGTGGGAACCCAAAACTGCACTGCGTATTCGAGGTATGTTCTAAGTATGTATAGTGGCAATAGTTTTGAGAGAGAGAGAGAGAGAGAGAGAGAGAGAGAGAGAGAGAGAGAGAGAGAGAGAGAGAGAGAGAGAGAGAGAGAGAGAGAGAGAGAGAGAGAGAGAGAGAGAGAGAGAGAGAGAGAGAGAACTGGATGGCTACCTCACTACCAGGTCGTCTCCAACCTGCGGGTCTAGGCTTAAAGGTGCCAGCTGCAGACATACGACACTCCGCCTCTCCCTCTCTCGCTCACTCTCCCTTTCCCCTCCCTTCCTGATCCCTCCCTCCCTACCCTCCACACAGCCTCTTCTTCAGCCGTGAGCGTCTTCTCCTCCCTCACACACCCCCAACTCTTGTCAACAAAGTCCCCTCCCCCCCTCTCTCTCTCTCTCTCTTTCTCTCCCATTATTCCACTTCCGCTCTCCCTCATGTGCCTCCGCTCTGACTCTCTCTCCGCTAAACTCCCTTCACTTCTCCACCCTTAACGTTTTGAAGTTATGTTATTGTTTTCTTGTTCCTGATTCTTCCTCTCTTTCTCCCTGATCCCCTTCTCCAACTCTCTGATTTCCTCTCCCTGACTAATTCCTTCTTTCTGATCCAACTCTTCTTCTCTCCCTGATCCATCCATCCATCTCTCCCTGATCCATCCATCCTTCTCTCCCTGATCCATCCATCCTTCTCTCCCTGATCCATCCATCCATCTCTCCCTGATCCTTTCCTTATCTCCCTTCACTTTGATCCATCTATCCTTCACTCCCTGGTCCATCCATCCTTCACTTCCAGGCTGGAGCTCAAGTTTAACCTTAAAATTGCTTTTAGAAAAAACATTGAAGTGATGCATGTTGTTGGTGATGGGAAGCATGATATATTCATGTTCATTCTACCTTACGACTTTCCTGTAAAATTTCCTTCAGACATATTAATCCTGCGAGATATTTTTGTCCTACCGAGTCCAGTGTGTTACCGAAGGGAGTGAAGGTGCGGAGAGAACCTTTAATTTGCTATCCTTTTTTCTCCAGCTTTTGATGGGTCTGCAAGTTCTCTTGGTTGCGTTAAGGGCAGACCACTTGGCTTGAACCTTGGGTCTGTATGGTCTGTATAACTCCCTGATCCATCCCTCCTCTACTTGACCCGTCCTTCCTTCTCCCTGGTCCATCCCCTCCTCCCTTGTTCATACCAGGCGGGGTATCACGAGGTTCATTCCTTGGTCCAATGCTTCTCATAGTGGGTAACACCAGTACGACCTTGAAGTTTACCTCCAACACGGGTTAGGAAACAGTTCAGTCCACGACTGGTGGCTTGATAATCCACAGTGACTTACACAAACTGGCGGAGCGTCAGCAAGGGAGGGAATAGCAAGAAACCCTTAAATTACGAATCCAAAATGCTCAGTAAACCACTATTCCCGGTCGTACAAGAAAAGGATTTTGGGACTATAATCAATAATGACCTAAAAGAGGCAAGACAATGTTATCCGCCTTACAATAAAGCCAAGAGGATGTTTAGCTTTATAGTTAGAAATATAAACAATGGAGCGAAAGTTCCAATATTCACTTTATACAGTTCCCTGGTTGTTCAATTCTGGTCACCAACTAATCCTTATAAAGAAAGACTCTAGATATAAAGATATAAAATTCCTCTTGCTCTATCTATCTATCTATCTATCTATCTTTCTCTGACAAAAAGCGCAAGTTCTAGAGATCTGTTAGACATGGCAGGGGCCCCAGCCGAGGCCATCTCAGGGAACAAAACATAGGAGGAATAAAACCCAGAAATTCATCAGGGTTGCCCAGGAGGTTTCTTCACCTGAGCCTTGCAGGAAGAAAACTATATGGTGAGGGAGAGACAAAGTAAGGAGGAGGATTCCACAGCTTACCTGTTCGAGAAAAGAAGGAGGTATCATAACAGCTAATAATCGAATGGTCGGACTCCACATAGAAACTGTGGGAAGCAGCATCCAAACGCGGGCCACAGATTCAAACCTTGTTGGTGGGAACACATGCAGACACTTCACGTAAACAATGACCAAAAGAGCGCATATGGAACAGCGAACAGCAACATGGCGGCGTGCGCACAAGGAAGGTTGAAGAGAAGTGATATAAGGTATATTAATGAGACGGAAGGATCTTAATTCATGTGTGATTAATAAAGAGGTGGAGGATGAACCACCTCAGATGTGTGAGCAGTTCTCCCTCTGGCCACATATAACCCCTGTATGTATCAAACAGCTGCTCACACGATTGCGTCACTTGTCTTTCTTATTACAGGGATGATCTTTTTTTTTTTAACTGAGGGAAAGAAATGATTCTTGGAAAGAGTAACGAGGAAAAATAGCGTTTGGACTCTATTATTATATTTCACAATGTTGTACTTTGCCAATTTGAAATGCTGCAAAGGTCCGAACTGAGAGAGGAAATATGACAACGAGAATTAAAGGAAGGAGGGGAGGAAAGTGAGGTGAAGTATACAAAGTGGATCATCAGCATAAGAACTAATAGGGTCAAAAGCAGAAGAAAGATCACTTAATGAGAGAAGAAAGAGAGTAGGTGATAGGAGAGAACCCTGAGGAACACCAATATTGATAGGATATGATGGGGATGTCGCTTAATCGACAACTACTGCGACAGACCGGCCAGAGCGAGACCGGTGCCCCTTGTAGCCTCTAACTAGGTCCACTTCCCGTGTCAACTACTTACTCTCACTTGGTGAGGAGTAGATAACAAAAGTGAGAGTAATGGGGTGATAGTTGAACAAGTTACAACGGTCTCCTCTCTTAGCGATACTATGCACCAAGGCGTGCTTCCAAACACAAGGGAAAGTTTGGGTTTTGAGACAGAGGCGAAATAGGCGAGCAAGGATTGGTGCTGGCTCAGAGGTATAGTTCTTTAAGAACACAAGGAAGTATGACTCCTGAGCCATACGCCTTGTCCACCTGGACCTGGAAGAGCACCTGGAAGACCTTGCACAAGGAGGATATAGGAGAAGACATAGGTTCAGTTGAAGGAGAGGGGGCGGAAGAGAAGCTGAGTAATCCAAACTTGAGTTAGCGGAAAACAAGGTGGCAAACAGAACGGTTTTATCAATTAGAGCGTTAGCACTAGACTGATCAGGCTCGGAAAATAGGAGGCAAGATTGAATCACACAAATTGTTGTAGATGCTTTTGGTTAAGGACAATAAGGATTTAGCTGAGGAAGTCAATTCAGCAAACTTTATCATAAATCGGTACATGGGTCTTCAAAAAACGGCTTTGCTGTGATTCCAAACAAAATGAAAGATTTCTGGTAAAGAAAAGTTTTATGGTCTTGTACGCATCATCCCTAATGCACAGGCATCAGAGAAGCAGCGACCAAGGCACGATTGAAAGAAAGAAATAGAATGTAATAAGATGTTGCCTCCATCCCAGCCTAGATAACCTCTGCTATGCGTCCAGCACAACACGAGGGACCTCGATCAGATAAGCAGTACCCACCCCAGGGAATGTCATTGAAGCTGCTGCACTGAGATAACCTTCGAATCCTCCCAAAGAGCCAAAGTTGGCGTTGCGAAGGAGAACAGAAGATCCCAGTCAGGAGTAACGGAAATAAGCTTGTGGTTAAAGGACCTTCAGGGGACACAAGTAGTCTATGAATAGTGAGAGCGTTCATAGGTGAAAAAGAGTGGCGGTGACGGTTAGGAACTCGGGCAAGGTTTTTAATTAGCAGTTCTAGATCGTTAAAGAGAGAAAGGCAAAACGCCTCTCCTCCACCAGGACCGTCCCGGGAGAACCTAATCGTTCCTTGTAGCGTACATAGAAATCCCCAGTACAGAATGTCTCAGCAAATGGATGTGAAGATAGCAGAGCTTCGTGGCAAGAAGTCAAACACTCGAAATATTGTACATTGTTGGAGGAACTGTAGAGGTGGCGAAGTGGGAGATAAATGCAGGGTGGAGAGTGTCCAGAGATCTTGAGCCGAACGGCATCACAGTCAGAAGACTTACGTAAGGTCCGCCAGGCGAACAATGGCAGGTTTTGCAGTAGGGTGGACAGGAGCTCCACCGCTGCAGCAGACACCATGAGAGGCATAACGGCTGGAGGTCTGATGGTGTACAGAAGCAAACTTGGACGTTGAATTTTACAAAGGAGTAGATCAGGGAAGGAGGGTATCAGGTGGTGGTCAACACATGGAAGGTCAGACCACTAATGCTGCAGAAACGAACAGAAAAGCATCCAGATACAGGAGCTGTCTGAAGCTATATACTGAAACTGTCCGTAGCTATATACAGGAGCTGTGTATAGCTATATGCAGGAGCTGTCTGTAGCTATATACAGGAACTGTCCGTAGCTATATGCAGGAGCTGTCTGAAGCTATATACTGGAACTGTCCGTAGCTATATACAGGAGCTGTGTATAGCTATATGCAGGAGCTGTCTGTAGCTATATACAGGAACTGTCCGTAGCTATATGCAGGAGCTGTCTGTACCTATATACAGGAGCTGTGTATAGCTATATGCAGGAGCTGTCTGTAGCTATGTACAGGCGCTGTCTGTAGCTATATGCTGGAGCTGTCTATTGCTATATGAAGGAGCTGTCTGTAGCTATATGCAGGAGCTGTCTATAGCTACATGCAGGAGCTGTCTATAGCTATGTACAGAGCTGTCTGTTGCTATATGCAGGAGCTGTCTATAGCTACATGCAGGAGCTGTCTATAGCTATGTACAGAGCTGTTTGTAGCTATATGCAGGAGCTGTCTATAGCTACATGAAGGAGCTGTCTCTAGCTATATACAGGAGCTGTCTATAGGTATATGCAGGAGCTGTCTGTGGCTATATGCAGGGGCTGTCTTTAGCTATATGCAGGAGCTGCCCGTAGCTATATACAAGAGCTGTCTGTGGCTATATGCAGGTGCTGTCTTTGGCTATATACAGGAGCTGTTTGTAGCTATATACAAGAGCTGTCTGTAGCTATATACAGGAGCTGTCTGTAGCTATATACAGGAGCTGTCTTTAGCTATATACAGGAGTTGTCTGTAGCTATATACAGGAGCTGTGTGTAGCTATATACAAGAGCTGTCTGTAGCTGAATATAGGAGCTGTCTGTAGCTATATACAAGAGCTGTCTGTAGCTATATACAGGAGCTGTCTGTAGCTATATACAAGAGCTGTCTGTAGCTATATACAGGAGCTGTCCGTAGCTATATACAGGAGCTGTCTGTAGCTATATACAGGAGCTGTCTGTAGCTATATACAGGAGCTGTCTGTAGCTATATACAAAGTATGTCTGTAGCTATATACGGGAGCTGTCTGTAGCTATATACAGATGCTATCTGTAGGTAAGGACGTGGGCAGATCTCTGCACGACGCTATACCCTCTACATACTACACTTTCCATATCAATATCTCCTGTAGAGTGTAGTATGTAGAAGGTATGCTGCGATGTACATAACATAGTACCCTGTACATACTTCACCCTACGTATATGACATGATAACCTGTACATACTACACTCTACGTACTTTACTGCACAAAACAACATGCTCCATACACACTACATTCAACATGACTGTATACTCTCTCTATAGTAAACTCTACATGACAGTATATCCTCTGCATACGACAACTTCCATGATCGTACTCCCTTAACATACTACACCCCATACTACACTTTGTCGCTGTCTCCCGTGTTAGCGAGATAGCGCAAGGAAACAGACGAAAGAATGGCCCAACCCACCCATATACATATGTATATACGTACACGTCCGCACACGCACATATACATACCTATACATCCCAACGTATACATACATATACATACACAGACATATACATGTATACAAATGTACATAATTCATACTTGCTGCCTTCATTCATTCCCGTCACCACCCCGCCATACATGAAATGACAACCCCTCTCCCCCGCATGCGCGCGAGGTTGTGCTAGGAAAAGACAACAAAGCACATTTGTTCACAGTCAGTCTCTAGCTGTCATGCATAATACACCGAAACCACAGCTCCCTTTCCACATCCAAGCCCCACAGAACTTTCCATGGTTTACCCCAGACGCTTCACATGCCCTGGTTCAATCCACTGACAGCACGTCGATCCCGGTACACCACATCGTTCCAATTCACTCTATTCCTTGCACGCTTTTCACCCTCCTGCATGTTAAGGCCCCGATCACTCAAAATCTTTTTCACTCCATCTTTCCACCTCCAATTTGGTCTCCCACTTCTCGTTCCCTCCACCTTTGACACATAAATCCTCTTGGTCAATCTTCCCTCACTCATTCCCTCCATATGACCAAACCATTTCAAAACACCCTCTTCTGCTCTCTCAACCACGCTCTTTTTATTACCACACATCTCTCTTATCCTATTATTGCTTCCTCGATCAAACCACCTCACACCACATATTGTCCTCGAACATCTCATTTCCAGCACATCCATCCTCCTCCGCACAACTCTATCGCCCACACCTCGCAACCATATAACATTGTTGGAACCACTATTCCTTCAAACATACCCATTTTTGCTCTCCGAGATAATGTTCTCGAGTTCCACACATTCTTCAAGGCTCCCAGAGCTTTCGCCCCCTTCCCCACCCTATGATTCACTTCCGCTTCCATGGTTCCATCCGCTGCCAAATCCACTCCCAAATATCTAAAACACTTCACTTCCTCCAGTTTTTCTCGATTCAAACTTACCTCCCAATTGACTTGTCCCTCAACCCTACTGCACCTAATAACCTTGCTTTTATTCACATTAACTCTCAGCTTTCTTGCTTCACACACTTTACCAAACTCCGTCACCAGCTTCTGCAGTTTCTCACATGAATCAGCTACCAGCGCTGTATCATCAGCGAACAACAACTGACTCACCTCCCAAGCTCTCTCATCCACAGCAGACTGCATACTTGCCCCTCTTTCCAAAACTGTTGCATTCACGTCCCTAACAACCCAATCCATAAACAAATTAAACAACCATGGAGACATCACACACCCCTGCCGCAAGCCTATATATATATATATATATATATATATATATATATATATATATATATATATATATATATATATATATATATATATATATATATATATACCTGAGCCAGATGCCGATTTTATAGACCAACCATTAGGGGTGAGTGAATAGCTGGGTTGACTGTCGCTCGCACGCCGTAACCAGGATTCGAACCTATGTGGTCGACCCAGAACACGCTACGTTCTACATGACAGCTCTACATCGTAATATACCCTCTCCATTTTGCATTCTACACGGCAGTATACCCTGAACATGTTACACTTTATATGATATTTTAGCTTCCATATACTACAATTTACATGACATTATACCCTGAACATATTACACATTGTTGGTAAGGATCACATTTGCTCCATGTGTGGTGTAGTGTGGTGTGGTGAAGTGTGGTGTGGTGTAGTGTAGTGTAGTGTGGTCTAGTGTAGTATGGTGTGGTGTGGGGGTGTTGTGTGGTGTGGTGTAGTGTAGCGTGGTGTAGTATGGTGTAGTGTGGTGTGGTGTGGTGCAGTGTGTTGTGGTGTGGTGTGGTATAGTGAGGTGTGGTGTAGTTCGGTGTGGTGTAGTGTGGTGTAGTGTAGTGTGTTGTGATGTGGTATGGTGTGGTGTGATGTAGTGTGGTGTGGTGTGTGGGTGTGGTGTAGTGTGGTGTGGTGTGGAGTAGTGTATTGCGGTGTGGTGTAGTGTACTGTGGTGTGGTGTAGTGTATTGCGATGTGATGTAGTGTATTGCGGTGTGGTGTAGTGTACTGTGGTGTGGTGTAGTGTATTGCGGTGTGGTGTAGTGTATTGCGGTGTGGTGTGGTGTAGTGTGGTGTGGTGTAGTGTGGTGTGGCGTGGTGTAGTGTGGTGTTGTGTGGTGTAGTGTGGTGTTGTGTGGTGTAGTGTGGTGTGGTGTGGTGTAGTGTAGTGTGGTGTGGTGTAGTGTGGTGTTGTGTGGTGTAATGTGGTGTGGTGTGTAGGTGTGGTGTGGTGTGTAGGTGTGGTGTGGTGTGTAGGTGCCGTTGTACACAGCTCACTTCACTTGAGAACCAATTTGTCTGCCTCCAATGGGTTCTTGTGAGGCGCTGGGAGGGCCCACCCACCTCCTCTGGCTGGCGTATTCTCGTACATTTTTTTTTTTCATTTTCTGTTTTTTTATTTTTGTTTTATTTTTTGCTTCTCTTTTTATCTAGATATTTTGCCACGATTCGTCTCCCTTTGTTTTCTTGATTGTTCCACCAATGGTCTAGTTTTATTTGTTTGATTGTTCTATGATTTGTGTGTGTCGACGGAGTGTTTAACTGTCTTTGCGCGTATGTCTCTGTCTTGTTGTCTGTCTGTACCTTCCCATCTTTCTCCGTCTATCTGTACCTTTCCATTATGTCCGTCTGTGCACGATTGTGTCTTAATGTCTATATTTCTATCTTTCTGTCTTTCCTATATTCTATGGTGTGGTTAGAAGAGAGAAAGAAGTATCACTGGGAAGGAATAGTTTGAAATGGAAGAGAACAATGTCTTGTGTACAAGCGTATAGTATACAGGTGTATGGTGTACATGTGTATGGTGTACAGGTGTATGGTGTACAGGTGTATGGTGTACAGGTGTATGGTGTACAGGTGTATGGTGTACATGTGTATGGTGTACATGTGTATGGTGTACATGTGTATGGTGTACAGGTGTATGGTGTACAGGTGTATGGTGTACAGGTGTATGGTGTACATGTGTATGGTGTACAGGTGTATGGTGTAGGGATTGTGATACATGTAGGCCACTATCTGCAAGCGTGTTACTAGTTGTTGCCTTATGTATATATCGCCGGCAGACAGGGGGTGTATACTGTGTATTAATGTTGTGTATTTGTTTGTACTGCTTGCCTCTCTCTCTCTCTCTCTCTCTCTCTCTCTCTCTCTCTCTCTCTCTCTCTCTCTTTCTCTCTCTCTCTCTCTCTCTCTCTCTCTCTCTCTCTCTCTCTCTCTCTCTCTCTCTCTCTCTCTCTCCTCAGGTCAGTGTACCACCAACGTCAGTCATGCAGATCACGGCTGCTCCTTCCATCGTCATGACTTCCCCTCCTCCTGCAGGCGTGGGGGTCGGTGTCCACTTCCTCCCAGCAGGTCGACGTCTTCCCCTGCTCACTGAGTCTGGTCTCTGCCATCATCAAGATCCAGAAGCGATGCTGGAATCCCTGGAGCAGATTTAATGTTCATGTCCTGCAATTAGTGGGTGTAGAGGCAGGGGTGGAAGCCCACGAGTCCTCTGTTCCAGGACCGGGAGGGTGGCAGGCCTGGAAGTACTGCAGGAAACCCTGAAGTCGTGTTCCAGTCACGAGAGGAGGGAAGTCTGGAGACCGTCCTGGAAGCCCAGGAGCTTTGTATTGCATGGCCGGCGGGAGGTGGCAGGTCTGGAGAGAGTGCTGGAAGTAGTGGCAAGTGTTGAACATTGTGCTGAGTACGACTTGTTTATATTTCCTCTTGTGTGAAGTTCACACAACACCACAGGTCATATACAAATGACACTTGACCTGCTACCCATTACCAGGAGTACCTGGTGTGGGCGGTCACCAGGTCATCTGCCTGACCCTGGTGTGGGTGGCCACCAGGTCACCTGGCTGACCTGGTACGTACATGTAGGTAGTTAGGTAAGCAGATGGAGATATCTTAGTGTACAGAGGGATGGGGGAGCCCGGATACTGACACGTGGAACGGTCAATAGAAGTAGATCTTGAAAGTAATGTTGAGAGAAATGTAGAGAAAGATATACCAGGTTCCTCAAGACGCCCCCCCCCCTTCCCCTCCTCTCGCTACCATCATCCTTAATAGACTCCCTAATGGGGTAATTTAGATGGAGGCAAGATTGGGCGGTAATACCGGGTCAGAGTTCAAAGGTGGCCTGATCGATGACACACTTGTTAGCCCGAGTTTAAACTCCGGCCAAGTTTTGTTTGGGTTTGAAATGTTTTGGATATTTCCGTATTAGGCTGTGGTGTGGGCTCTGGTGTGGGCTCTGGTGTGGGCTATGGTGTGAGCTCTGGTGTGGGCTATGATGTGGGCTCTGGTGTGGGCTATGGTGTGGACTCTGGTGTGGTTCTGGTGTGGTTCTTGTATGGGCTCTGGTGTGGGTTCTGGTGTGGGCTCCGAGGGAGTCTGTGACGGGGGCTCTGCTGATGGCTCAGTGGGGCTCACATCTTAGTTCTGGCGGCAGATCTTGTTAATGCTTTGATGGGGCTCTGGGAACGTTCTGGCTAGGGCTCTGGTGATGACTATGCTTGGAGGCTCTGGTGGAGGCTCTGGTGGAGGTTCTGGTGGAGGTTCTGGTGGATGCACCCATCATGGTACCATCATGCACCTATCATGGTACCATCATGCACCCTTTTCTGTTGGTACAGTATTGTTCCACATGCACCCACCTGGATACACTGTTGTCCCCCGACATACAGTATTACTGTAATTGTGCATCATGTAATGTTCAGACAAGTACATAATGTATCAAGCATCATAGTGTTCACTCAGTGAACCTTCCTGATCATATGCCATCCTGACGGAGTATATTTGTGGGTCACGTAGCGCCTCGCTCACGGGCTGGTCCAAGCTGTGCATATAGCCACCATACAATGAATGACCTTAAGCTCTTGTGTGGTTGATTAACTACCAGTGGCCGTAACACTTCATCTCTATATTTTCAGCCGAATGAATCTCTCGTCCTAGTGAACCGTTGTTTATCCATCCGTTCATTTATAAGCCATCAACACTGACTATTCTCGCCATATTTAGTGGCTGTCGACCCAGGCAGCCTGAGCGTCCTGCTGGTGGTAGTGGTGGCTGGGGCTTCCCTCACCGATTGTGGGCGCTTCGCCAGCTGTCCGCAGACCCCCACCGAACCCCACTCCTTTCCTTCCCCTCCCTCTACCCCAGGACACGAGGGGAAATTATGATCAATACCGGGAGAGGGTCTTCCTCCTTCTCTTACATTGATGTAGGAGAGTTGAGGAGGGGAGTACATGGGGAGGAGAGTAGACCGTATGATGCATGAGGAGGTGAGTAACATTATCCTGGCCAGCCATGTGCTGTACCCACATACAGTATTCACATTTATAATCTAGACTCTTTAACTTTAACTTTTTACATCCCATTCTCTCTCAGCATCAATATTGCTGCCACTTCTTCACAGTCCTTAACTACATATAATCTTTAGAGTTTATAAACACCACGTAGAAATTTCCCTCTCATAAGGTGAGTAGAGTAGCACAATGTTTCGTGCCTGCAAATACCAGCATTAACACAGTAGCGCTGAACTCTACTTGTGAATCATGTTCTGAGAAGAACCTGACCATGATGATAACAACCACCCTAGCTGTTCTTCATGTTCTCCTGAGAAGAACCTGACCATGATGATAACAACCACCCTAGCTGTTCTTCATGTTCTCCTGAGAAGAACCTGACCATGATGATAACAACCACCCTAGCTGTTCTTCATGTTCTCCTGAGAAGAACCTGACCATGATGATAACAACCACCCTAGCTGTTCTTCATGTTCTCCTGAGAACAACCTGACCATGATGATAACAACCACCCTAGCTGTTCTTCCAGTGTAATGTTAACATCCAACATTCCTGTCTTCCTGCTACCCTACCTTACCCTACCCATCCAGCATGTCTCCTCCCTTAAACATTGGGGTAAGTTACCGCGGGCAGTATGTTTACCTTCTTCCATAATGAAACTCTCAATATAAAGTTCTCCCAACTGACGCACCAGCTTATGGAGGAATGTCTTCTCCACCACCACTACACCCATCTGATCCAACATCCACTCCAACACTACACCCAGACCTGAAGTGACAGTTGTTGGTGTATATTGTCTTGCTGTTATCAGCTGAGGTGTAGTGATGATGAGTCTTTTTATCTCTCAAGACTGGCAACGATCCTGTTGTCTCGTAGCTGTAGCTACATGACACACTGGATAGGTTTTCATCTCACCTACCTGGCCCCTGACCTGACTATGATGTCCTCCGGACGTGGCTCCTGACCTGACTGAATGTAGAGAGTGAAGGTTGTAACAAACTCAAGTGACCACAACCAAGGTGGTTCAGTAATGTCTTGATAAAAACGTTGTAAGTCACATTATGTGAGACATTTATCTGCCATGTGTGTGTGTCTCACCAGTCATCCTCTGATGCTACGTAGTGTGTGTGTGTGTGTGTGTGTGTGTGTGTGTGTGTGTGTCTCACCAGTCATCCTCTGATGCTACGTAGTGTGTTATGTCTGGCCAGTCAAGCGGGACCATTGTTTATAAATAGTTGTTGGGAATGTTGGGTTGTTATGGTAACGTGACGTAAGCCAGGCTCCCTCCTGCCAACCCTGCCACCACCCACTGCGTTTCCCTCCTCATGACACATCCTGACACCAGCACCACCACACATCCTGACACCACCACCACTACACTACAGTCCTAGCACTCACCACCACCACACTACAGTCCTAGCACTCACCACCGCCACACTACAGTCCTAGCACTCACCACCACCACACTACAGTCCTAGCACTCACCACACCACACTACAGTCCTAGCACTCACCACCACCACACTACAGTCCTAGCACTCACCACCACCACACTACAGTCCTAGCACTCACCACCACCACACTACAGTCCTAGCACTCACCACCACCACACTACAGTCCTAGCACTCACCACCACCACACTACAGTCCTAGCACTCACCACCACCACACTACAGTCCTAGCACTCACCACCACCACACTACAGTCCTAGCACTCACCACCACCACACTACAGTCCTAGCACTCACCACCACCACACTACAGTCCTAGTCCTGTGCAACACCTGTAAGACACCTGCACGACATCTGTACAACACCTGTTCAACACCTGTAAGACACCTGCACGACATCTGTACAACACCTGTACAATACCTATACAACACTTGTACAACACCTGCACAATACATGTACAACACTCACAGGTGTTGAGAAGCAGAGTTTGTGGTTGTGTTGATCACGTGGAGTTTGCAGGTGTCACACAGTGGGTTCAACTGGATGACGTCATCACAGGATGAACTGTGGTGTTTTGAAAGTGAACGATGAACATAAGCGACTCAGAGATGTTGGCAGATATCACCTGTTGTGGCTCGAGCGAATTCAAGAGTCTGCCGCTGCTGGATGCTGCTGCTCACCAGCTGAGAGAGGATATATGTTTGTGTTGGTTTAGAACGATGTTTACCCGTGTCCATCATGGTCATGTCCACCCACTCCTTCTGTCCACCATGGCCACACCCTCCTTCATGTCCACCATGGCCACACCCTCCTTCATGTCCACCACGGCCACGCCCACCCCGGCCATGCTCACCACGGTCAACCCACCCTAGCCATGTCCACCACGGCCACGCCCACCCCGGCCATGTCCACCACGGCCACGCCCACCCCGGCCATGCTCACCACGGTCAACCCACCCTAGCCATGTCCACCACGGCCACGCCCACCCCGGCCATGTCCACCACGGCCACGCCCACCCGGCCGTGTCCACCATGGCCACGCCCATCCTAGCCACATCTACTATTGTCCTGTCCACGTCGGTCACGCCCATCAAGGCCACACCCACTTTGACGACCATGCCCACCTGACTGGACTCTACCGCCTTCCACTGTGAAAAATCTTATGAAGTTGTCCCTCAGTTCCTCACATCATCCTGTATAATCCTGCCCTCTGAACACCATAACAGGCCTGAGCAGCTGATCTCTACATGACGATCTATTCCTGATCAATATATGTAATCTGAATGGTTTTCCGCCTTGTCAAGGCGATTCTTCTCCAAGTTTCTATGTTCTTTGTTTCTGATCCTGCCAACCTCGCTCCTTGCTCTGTCACTGGTGCTCACCTGAAGTATTTCCTATATCTTCTATTATGCACATCAATTCCTTGACATTGTACCAAATTTCATTAAGTCATTCTTCCCCTTCTTAACATTCCTGCAGCGTTCTTAACATTGTCTTTGCTCCTTCTACGTAAATTTCACAGAACTTCACATCACAACAGTCTAGCTCCCAGCTAATGAACTCTCGCTCCCTGTCCATGTTGCCACAGAACTAGTTGAAGTTTGTGTAGTTTCCACAACTATATTTTCACTGTATATAACCTTTGCTTCAAGATATCTTCACTGTATATAACCTTTGCTTCAAGATATCTTCACTGTATATAACCTTTGCTTCAAGATATCTTCACTGTATATAACCTTTGCTTCAAGATATCTTCAATCATCATGAGAGCAAACGTCCATGAGGGAGTGTGGTCATCTCTGGTCAGTGGTCTTCCTGTGGTCTCAGGAACCACCTTGACTTTCTTATCCTGAGAGTCTTAGTGTCTGACTTTGGTCTGTTGTTTTGGGTTCACCTCAGTGTCTCTAACCTCCGACCTCTAGTCTTTGGCCTGAGGTTTCTAGCTTTCGACCTCCTGGTTTCCGGCCTCAGGTCTCTAGCCTCCGACCTCTGGTCTTTGTTCTATGGTCTCTAGTCTTCGATCTCCTAGCCTGCGGTCTCCTGGCCTCCAACCTGCTGGCCTCCGGGCCATTTGGCCTTAAGTTCCTTGTCGTTTCTAACTTCCTGTCAGGATGGTTGTATGACTCCACCCCTCTACCTGGCAGGGTACACAGAGAGAGAGAGAGAGAGAGAGAGAGAGAGAGAGAGAGAGAGAGAGAGGAGAGAGAGAGAGAGAGAGAGAGAGAGAGAGAGAGAGAGAGAGAGAGAGAGAGAGAGAGAGAGAGAGAGAGAGAGAGAGTGCAAGCAATTACTTCTAGGTTAGTAAAGTTTATTTCATGTTAATTGCTGGACATGGCGTTCGTCCGTGTCAGTCAGTGAGGTGGTTGCTGGTGCGTGCCTCTACGTAGTGATGTGTCTGCTCTCCGTACGTCAAGTTGCCATATGGCATCACACAAGTTGCAGAACTTGACACTAAGTTGCAAGGAAAAATTGTTTCCAGCTTAAGAGTCGTTCAAAGTTTGGTCAAGTTCGGAGCGAGGGTGACGTCATCATCAGCAGTAGTTAATTTCCAGTCGTTGCTTGTGTCTGGCGTACACCGGAGTAGTAAATATACTTGCAGGTCTGACTGACGGCGCCACACCAAGCGACCTTTTCTGACCTTGTACAGTTTTCCACATTTTCTTTCTGGTTGTGTCCATCAGGAAGATAACATCTGGTAATAATGTCATGTTTTATTTTCTTGTTCAGGAACGATGAGGTATCATCAGGCACCTGAGTGTGAAAACATCGTTACTTCTTGTTAGAAAAGAGTGTTCCCAGCAGAGCTGTACCCCAGCAAGCCTCATACCGAGACGTGGTCGTTAGCAAGACTTGGTGGCTTCACACTGTGACCAACCTTTGACCTGTGACCTGTGACCAAACCTTCATTACATCTTCCTACTGCCACGAGTTGTGTCCACAACGTTAAGACTGACACGACCTAGCACAACCTCAGCCAGACCACCTGGGGTCACCTAGCAACCTTCCGTGTTCAACTCTTGTATCAGGATCTGACCTGACACTGCTCCCTGACGTAACACGACCTCTCCTATCCCTTGACCTAGCATGGCCTCGCACATAGTATCTAGCTATGGTAATCCACCATTTACTCATAGTTCATGTAAAATATTAACTAAAACAGCTGAAAACCTAGCCAGGTCAGGACCCAGCCAGGCAGGTCAGGAGGACCAGTGGGCAGGAGGACCTGCAGGGGTCAAGTGTGGTGACCAGGCTAGGTGGGCAGGAATGACCCACCCGGGAGAGAGTCGCTCAGGTCACTGGTCACCTTTCATGATAAACAGATAAAGTAATGATAACTTCTAGCATAAGGAGATACAATTATCATTTATCATTAATAATAAAGATAACATTAATGATTATGGTGACATTCACTAAGGTAAACTCCACCAGGTAGACACAAGACCACCATTCATAACCAAGTTACAGTCATGTTACCTTCAGGTTAATCATGTTAAACCTCCAGCACATACATCACATCATTATTGTGTGACACAGAACCCTCTGTCACATAAGTATTGTGTGACACAGAACCCTCTGTCACATAAGTATTGTGTGACACAGAATTCTGTGTTTCTCACTTTTCTTGCTCCAGTCCTGGGGACATCCCTGGGCACAGTCCCCAGGGGGGAAATTCCAGAGACAGTCCCTGGGGTGGGGGTGTGGTGGGCGTGGGGGGGGGAGGCTCCCTTGTGAGAGCTGCTGTGGTCACTCCCTGGGGAAGGCCCCCTTGGGATAGTTGCTAGGGTCAGTCCTTGGGGAGGGTCTCTTGGAAGGTTCCCTGGGGAGGGTCTCTGGGGACATCTCCTGGGGACAGCCCCTGTGGACGATCCCTTGGAACAGTGTATGATGGGACAATTTGTAGCGACAATCCTTGGGGACAGACCCTGGGATCAGCCCCTCGGGACCTCCCCCTGGGGCAGCCCCTGGGGATAGAGTTCCAAGTTCCTAAGTCTACAACTTACTTAACGACACTTTAGAAACCTCTTCTAAAAGTTTAGAAAACTTCAGTTTCTGGTTTTCCAGTAGAGGAGGAGCAAGAACTACAACCCGTGGAGCCAGTCCTCCAGACATCATGTGTTGTGAAGACGACCCTCATATAGATATATATATATATATATATATATATATATATATATATATATATATATATATATATATATATATATATATATATATATAGATAGATAGGTAGATAGGGGATAGGGGATAGGGGAGAAAGAATACTTCCAACGTATTCCCTGCGTGTCGTAGAAGGCGACTAAAAGGGGAGGGAGCGGGTGGCTGGAAATCCTCCCCTCTCGATTTTTTTTTTATTTTCCAAAAGAAGGAACAGAGAAGGGGGCCAGGTGAGGATATTCCCTCAAAGGCTCAGTCCTCTGTTCTTAACGCTACCTCGCTAACGCGGGAAATGGCGAATAGTTTGAAAGAAATATATATATATATATATATATATATATATATATATATATATATATATATATATATATATATATATATATATATATATATATATATATATATATATATATATATATATATATGGCGACCCAGAAGGGCGCTAAATCGTAAGACCCTTGGTCATGTAGTAGGGTGATTGAGGCCAGTGTATACCTCGTAGGGTGAAGAGATCAAGGTGGAGCTGCACCTGGGCAAGCCACAAGCCAGCTGAACGTCTCTCCTAAATTTCCCCAAAGTTTGGCTTGTCCAGGAATGTTGAGCCGCCATGTGTGTCGTGATGAGTGTGTGGCACACTGCCATCCCTCAGCACAAACACTGTATGCAAGGTTGCCTTAAGCCGCCACACAGATTATGACGCTCTGATAAACTGGTACAGAAAACTGCCGCAAAACTCCCGCCCAGGATGACCGAGGCAGGTACAGACACATACACACAGACCACTGTTTGTACTATAGAGAGGTCAGCAACGTCGTTTGATGATGGTGCTGGATTAGTTAGTATTGAATAATAACAACAAGGGATCAGACGAAGGAGAACGCTCCTGATATTGTTGGAGTTGAGGAGACAGAGCTTGCCCTACACTAGCACGGGTAGAAGAAGACCAAGAAGGAAGACGACTGCCTCTCTTCATAACCTTAGGTTTCAGGACATTGAACAAGATGGCCCATTCAAACGACACATGATGGGAAACGTAACACTGATGATGAAGTGCACAGTGGCGTTCATATTACATCATTACTCAAAGATTTTGAATCAAGCACATGTGTCAGACATGAATGATCTCGTCGAAAACCTGCTGAGAAATGTTTACTAAGAGGTGTTGGTCCTCTGAATGGTGTAGTTTTCATCATGATTGATGTTTCTGTAAGTTTACCATCTACAACTGTTAAGTTGATTGGACGATAGTTTATTGAATTTGTTAACGTATATTGATATTTATGTTTGATAACTTAGTATACAATGTAATTACTTGAATTATCACCATTTTTCAATATCGATGTTACATTAGCACAGGTCCGTCTCTCTGGAACATTTGCCGTGGCAAGTGACGTATCAGAGATCAGCCAAGGGTACATTATCTCATGATCCTCCACGAGAATATATACGAGCATGACCTGAAGACTCTGTGGTGACCTGAAGACTCTGTGGTGACCTGAAGACTCTGTGGTGACCTGAAGACTCTGTGGTGACCTGAAGACTCTGTGGTGACCTGAAGACTCTATGGTGATCTGAAGACTCTATGGTGATCTGAAGACTCTATGGTGATCTGAAGACTCTATGGTGATCTGAAGACTCTATGGTGATCTGAAGACTCTATGGTGATCTGAAGACTCTGTGGTGACCTGAAGACTCTATGGTGATCTGAAGACTCTATGGTGATCTGAAGACTCTGTGGTGACCTGAAGACTCTGTGGTGACCTGAAGACTCTGTGGTGACCTGAAGACTCTGTGGTGACCTGAAGACTCTGTGGTGACCTGAAGACTCTATGGTGATCTGAAGACTCTGTGGTGACCTGAAGACTCTGTGGTGACCTGAAGACTCTGTGGTGACCTGAAGACTCTATGGTGATCTGAAGACTCTGTGGTGACCTGAAGACTCTGTGGTGACCTGAAGACTCTGTGGTGACCTGAAGACTCTGTGGTGATCTTGAGAGTCTGTGGTGATCTTGAGTCTCGGTGGTGACCTGAAGACTCTGTGGTGACCTGAAGACTCTGTGGTGACCTGAAGACTCTGTGGTGATCTTGAGAGTCTGTGGTGATCTGAAGACTCTGTGGTGACCTGAAGACTCTGTGGTGACCTGAAGACTCTGTGGTGACCTGAAGACTCTATGGTGATCTGAAGACTCTGTGGTGACCTGAAGACTCTGTGGTGACCTGAAGACTCTGTGGTGACCTGAAGACTCTGTGGTGATCTTGAGAGTCTGTGGTGATCTTGAGTCTCGGTGGTGACCTGAAGACTCTGTGGTGACCTGAAGACTCTGTGGTGACCTGAAGACTCTGTGGTGATCTTGAGAGTCTGTGGTGATCTGAAGACTCTGTGGTGACCTGAAGACTCTGTGGTGACCTGAAGACTCTGTGGTGATCTGAAGACTCTGTGGTGACCTGAAGACTCTGTGGTGACCTGAAGACTCTGTGGTGATCTTGAGAGTCTGTGGTGATCTTGAGACTCTGTGGTGACCTGAAGACTCTGTGGTGACCTGAAGACTCTGTGGTGATCTTGAGAGTCTGTGGTGATCTTGAGTCTCGGTGGTGATGAAATAGCTTTGTCGATAAAAAACTTATGAAAGATTCTTGTCATTAGAGATGTTGTGGCTTGACGCAACAACATAGGAATAAAATGAAGGAAGTTTAATAGCAATGTTTTCCGCTGTCGAGTAGTACAAGATTGTAGTAATCTGCTACCAGATGTTATAGAAGACTACAATAACCTGTTTTCCGCTCTAGAGTTGTAGAAGACTGTAATAACCTGGTACCAGATATTGTAGATGACTGTTATAACCTGCTACCAGATATTGTAGATGACTGTTATAACCTGCTACCAGATGTTGTAGATGGCAAGACTATGGACTCCCTCATATCAAGGACTGGACCAACAGTCATCGTCGGTAAACAGTTTATTATCATTATCAGTTAACGTCCAGTTTATCTCTTCTTTTTCAGAGTCCATCACAGTTATAATGTGATTATATGGAGTTGACACTTTTTCCTGTTTTCACTTTCTTACAGATTTTTCATGGCAGTATATTATCCATAGCGGGTAGTGTTTCTTTCAAGCTTTTGAACATCCTTTTCCCGACAGCAATTGATCCGGAGGGAGAGGTGGGTGGACACTCATGTTTGCTTCATTATTCTATCTTTTCCACAACTGATCATGTCATGTCCAGTGGTGACCTGACCACAGGTCATCAGTCTGTCCCTGCCATGCCTCCCTGTCCTCCCCCACCTGACCCTCACTAATGTACTCCTCTCTCTTGCAGGTGAGTCGTCATGGCTCTCCTTCATCGCTTCGTCAAGCTGAACGACCGCGGCAACACACACGTGTTCTCCTTCGTGGTGACTCGGAGCGTGACCCGTGACCTGCACCGTGACGTCACCAGCAAGGAGTTGACCTATGGGTACCAGCGATGGGCCATCACATTCTCCCGGTCGGAGAAAGTGTTGGGCGTGTACCTGGTGTGGCGGAACCCGTGTGAGGGGATGAGGGTCTACATAGACTTCACCTTCACCCTCCTCAACCGTGAACACTTCAGCGGAAACGAAGCCTTCACGGGCAAGCAGGTCAAGTTCACCTTCGACTCCCCAGCCCAGGGCAACCGACGGCTCATCAACATGGAGGACTTGTACACCAGGAACTTTACCGACGAAAACGGGGAGTTCCAGCTGGAGCTGACGGTTGCCAACATTCGTACAGTATTTGAGGCGGAGTTGCGCGTCCCTCCGCCCATCAACGGGGGCGTCTCCGGCAGGAAGGAGAAGAAATACGAGTCGCCTTACTTCCACTTTGGTCACTACGACTGGCATGTGGCCGTCACCTCCTCCTCTGGCATGGACGGCCGCCCATCCGTCCAGCTGCGGCGGCTGACGGGCTTCGACCACCAGTGCCGCGTGCGGTACCTCATGGTCATCGGCGAGGGCGAGCGACGCGCCGACTCTGGCATCTTGGACCAACTTAGCGACCACGACGGACGGACGCCGGGCTGGACGCCAGCTCGAACTCGTCTGCACGACCTAGTGCACAAGGGAGTGTTGCGACTGTACCTGGAGATGATCCTAGCCAACACGACCAGCGAGGTCAGGATCCAACCCCTGCCCCAGAACCCACCCACCTCCGTCGTCTGCTATGACCGAGACAAGCAGGCGTGGGCCCTCGAGCCAGACCTCCACTCAGACATGCTCAGACTCAAGCTGGTCTTCAACGACGTTCACAACGTGCCCAGGAACCACCTCAGGTGAGGACGGCACCACTGGCAGGGAAGGACACCAATGGGAAGGAAGGACACCACTGGCAGGGAAGGACACCACTGGGAGGGAAGGACATCACTGGGAGGGAAGGACACCACTGGGAAGGAAAGACACTACTGGGAGGGGACACCACTGGGAGGGAAGGAGGACACCACTGAGAGGGAAGGACACCACTTGGAAGGAAGGACACCACCGGGAAGGAAGGACACCACTGGGAAGGAAGGACACCACTTGGAAGGAAAGACACTGGGAAGATAAAGGAAGAGACAGGGAGGATGATAGGAGAAAAAGAATAGAAAAAGGTGGGAAAGGTAGAGGAGGAAAAGAAAGAAGATACACAAGTAAATATGGAAAGATGGATATTAGAAAATGAAAAGAGAAAAGATGAGAGAAAACGCAGACCAAAAGAAGAGAGAGAGAGAGAGAGAGAGAGAGAGAGAGAGAGAGAGAGAGAGAGAGAGAGAGAGAGAGAGACACACACACACACATGGAAGAAGCGGTCGATACAGCCGCTAAACCAGGGCCTTCAACCTTTGGGATTTTTAATATGCGCACTTTACTGTAGCATCGTGAAGCACAGGATATTTACCTACCAGCTTATTAAGGCACAGCTTCCTGAGCCAGAGCGGGACATCCCTGGGACCTGGGCATCCCCTCTCTTGTCCCTGTCCCTAGACTCACCCCCTCCCCCTTCCCCAGGCATCACTTTACCCAACCCAACTTGTTATTAAATCTGTGGTGGAAGATCCATGATACATGATACATACTGGGGGATGTTCCTGTTGTCATGATACATGATACATACTGGGGGATGTTCCTGTTGTCATGATACATGATACATACTGGGGGATGTTCCTGTTATCATGATACATGATACATACTGGGGGTTGTAAGTCTCACTGGTTACAGTAAGGAAGGAGTAGCACTACTGTAGCAGGAGTTGTGGGAGCATGTGACACATTGTAAGAAAGTATATTTTAGATTGATTTGGGTAAAACTGAAAGTGGATGGAGAGAGATGATTATTGGTGCCTATGCACCTGGGGATGAGAAGAAAGATCATGAGTAGCAAGTTTTTTGGGAGCTGCTGAGTGAGTGTGTTAACAGTTTTGATGCACGATACCGGGTTATAGTGATGGGTGATTTGAATGCGAAGGTGAGAAATGTGGCAGTTGAGGATATAATTGGTGTACATAGGGTTTTCAGTGTTGTAAATGGGAATGGTGAAGAGCTTGTGGATTTTTTTGCTGAAAAAAGACTGGTGATTAGAATACCTGGTTTAAAAAGAGAGATATACATAAGTTTACGTATGTGAAGAGGAGATATGGTCAAAGGGCATTATTGGATTACGTGTTATTTGATAGGCGTGTAAAAGAGAGACTTTTGGATTTTAATGTGCTGAGAAGGGCAACTGGAGGGATGTCTGATCATTATCTTGTGGAGGCGAAAGGTGAAGATTTGTAGAGGCTTTCAGAAAAGAAGAGAGAGTGTTGGGGAGAAAAGAGTGGCGAGAGTAAGTGAATTTAGAAAGGAGACTTGTGTGAGGAAGTACCAGGAAAGATTGAGTGTAGAATGGCTAAAAGTGAAAGGAAATGACGTGAGAGGAGAGGGTGAGGAATGGAATGTATTTAGGGAAGCAGTGATGGCTTGCGCAAAAGATGCTTGTGGCATGAGAAGCGTGGGAGGTGGGCAGATTAGAAAGGGTAGTGAGTGGTAGTAAAAGAAAAAAAGAGAGGCGTTTGGACGATACTTGTAGGGAAGTAGTACAAATGACTGGGATATGCATAAAAGAAAGCGGCAGGAGGTCAAGAGAAAGGTGCAAGAGGTGAGAAAGAGGGCGAATGAGAGTTGGGGTGAGAGAGTATAATCAAATTTTAGGGAGAATAAAAAAAGATGCTTTGGAAGGAGGTAAATAGTGTGTTTAATTTAAAAGAACAAATGGGAACATCGGTGAAGGGGGCTAATGGGGAGGTAATAACAAGTAGTAATGAAGTGAGGAGTTGGAGTGAGTATTTTGAAGGTTTGTTGAATGTGTTAAATGATAGAGTGGCAGATATAGGGTGTTTTGGTCGGGTGGTGTGCGAAGTGAGGGTCAGGAAGAATGATTTGGTAAACAGAGAAGAGGTAGTGCAAGCTTTGCGGAAGATGAAATCCAGCAAGGCTGCGGGTTTGGATGATATTGCAATGGAATTTATAAAAAAAAGGGGTGATTGTGTTGTTGACTGGTTGGTAAGGATATTCAGTGTATGTATGGCTCATGGTGAGGTGCCTGAGGATTAGCGGAATGCATGCATAGTACCATTGTACAAAGGCAAATGGGATAAAGGTGAGTGTTCAAACTACAGAGGCATAAGTTTGTTGAGTATTCCTGGGAAATTATACGGGAGGATATTGATTGAGAGGGTGAAGGAATGTACAGAGCATCAGACTGGGGAACAGCAGTGCGGTCTCAGAAGTGGTAGAGGATGTGTGGATCAGGTATTTGCTTTGAAAAATGTATGTGAGAAATACTTAGAAAAACAGATAGATTTGTATGTAGCATCTATGGAACTGGAAGAGGCATATGATAGGGCTGATAGAGATGCTTTGTGGAAGGTCTTAAGAGCATATGGTGTGGGAGGTAAGTTGCTAGAGGTAGTGAAAAGTTTTTACCAAGGATGCAAGGCATGTGTACGTGAAAGAAGAGAGGATAGTGATTGGTTCCCAGTGAATGTTGTTTTGTGGCAGGGCTGTGTGATGTCTCCATGGTTGTATAATTTGTTTATGGATGGGGTTGTTAGGGAGGTGAATGCAAGTTTTGGAAAGAGGGGCGAGTACGCAGCCTCTTGGGAATGAGAGGGCCTAGGAAGTGAGTCTGTTCTTCGCCGATATTACAGCTCTAGTGGCTGCCACGCAGGGGTCCCGGGTTCGATCCTGGCTGTGGAGGTTTATATGTTCTATGAAGGTACGTGTTCATATGCACTTTGTTCGTATTCATATACCTCCGCGTTGTACAGTTAGGTTCGGTAAAAGGCTATCTGCTGGTTGTGTGGACCTGATGGGAAATGACCGGTGTAGACCCCGTTGCTCACCAAGTGAGACGAAGGGTATTCGAGTACATAGTATTCGAATGATCATTTTCTTATTAGGGGCGATCATAGCCTAGCGGTAGCGCTCCCGCCTGCCACGAGAGAGAGAGAGAGAGAGAGAGAGAGAGAGAGAGAGAGAGAGAGAGAGAGAGAGAGAGAGAGAGAGAGAGAGAGAGAGAGAGAGAGAGAGAGAGAGAGAGAGAGAGAGAGAGAGAGAGATGGGTGCAGTAATCATCCTGTGGTTCAGTAATCCATTCAGTGAATGTCATGATATATCTCCTGGTGCTATCCTCACACTGTTCCCACCTGACCCCTTAGTGGGTGGTGTATGTCTCCACCTGACCCCTTAGTGGTTGGTGTATGTCTCCACCTGACCCCTTAGTGGTTGGTGTATGTCTCCACCTGACCCCTTAGTGGGTGGTGTATGTCTCCACCTGACCCCTTAGTGGGTGGTGTATGTCTCCACCTGACCCCTTAGTGGTTGGTGTATGTCTCCACCTGACCCCTTAGTGGTTGGTGTATGTCTCCACCTGACCCCTTAGTGGGTGGTGTATGTCTCCACCTGACCCCTTAGTGGGTGGTGTATGTCTCCACCTGACCCCTTAGTGGGTGGTGTATGTCTCCACCTGACCCCTTAGTGGGTGGTGTATGTCTCCACCTGACCCCTTAGTGGGTGGTGTATGTCTCCACCTGACCCCTTAGTGGGTGGTGTATGTCTCCACCTGACCCCTTAGTGGGTGGTGTATGTCTCCACCTGACCCCTTAGTGGGTGGTGTATGTCTCCACCTGACCCCTTAGTGGGTGGTGTATGTCTCCACCTGACCCCTTAGTGGTTGGTGTATGTCTCCACCTGACCCCTTAGTGGTTGGTGTATGTCTCCACCTGACCCCTTAGTGGGTGGTGTATGTCTCCACCTGACCCCTTAGTGGGTGGTGTATGTCTCCACCTGACCCCTTAGTGGTTGGTGTATGTCTCCACCTGACCCCTTAGTGGGTGGTGTATGTCTCCACCTGACCCCTTAGTGGTGGTGTATGTCTCCACCTGACCCCTTAGTGGGTGGTGTATGTCTCCACCTGACCTCTTAGTGGGTGGTGTATGTCTCCACCTGACCCCTTAGTGGTTGGTGTATGTCTCCACCTGACCCCTCAGTGGGTGGTGTATGTCTCCACCTGACCCCTCAGTGGGTGGTGTATGTCTGATGTGACCCAGCACACCCGCCCACCTGGCCACCAGTAAGCACCCGCAACACAAACACACGACCAGACATATGGTAGGATCACCAGGTAACACCTAACACCGCACACGTGTGTGTGTGTGTGTGTGTGTGTGTGTGTGTGTGTGTGCTAGATGCTAACACCGTGCTGAGATCAGCCTCAGCTCACAAACTTCTCCTCCATCTTATCTACCCTTAACACTGTCATAACACCATAACACTTAACTTTACCTAACACCATCTTATCTACCCTTAACATTGTCATAACACCATAACACTTAACGTTACTTAACACCATCTTATCAGTTACATCTACGTAGTGTGATGCATACACCATGCCTGAACTAACACTGTGTATCACGCTAACACGCCCAGAACACCACGTAACACCAGCCACCAAACACCGCGTGATAGATACTGGGTTGTGTGTTAGAGCCAGTGGTCCCACCTGACCCTCCAGAACTCCCTCCAGTCACTTAACACCTCTGTCACTAACCTAGCACTTGTAACACCACTAACTAACTCTATCTTGTAATGTTTGTCACTATGAATCATTTAAGATATATGTGCTAGAATGTTAACACTGTCTGACGTAGCCAAGCTAACACAGTTGAATCATCTAATAACACCACTTAGCAACATTTAACACTGTAACACTGAGAGAGACGTTATCTAAATAACTGTTCCACTCTAGCACCACCTAACACCTATGAAGATACCAGACGTAACTAAAGTGAGATCAACACCCATATAACACCAACATAACACCATCAAACAAGATACATCACTGACAGAAAAACATAATGAAACGCTAACATCAAACATGTGCTCACCTAACACGCTCTAATGTCACATAACACTTATGAACACATGTATAACACCGTGCATCACCACATCACCACGAACCTAACACCATGTACAGCACATCATCACTTACGTAACACCATGTATCACCACATCACCACGTACGTAATACCATGTATCACCACATCACCACGTACGTAACACCATGTTTCACACATCACCACGTATATAACACCATGTTTCACCACATGACCACGTACGTAACACCATGTTTCACCACATGACCACGTACGTAACACCATGTATCACCACATGACCACGTACGTAACACCATGTATCACCACATGACCACGTACGTAACACCATGTATCACCACATGACCACGTACGTAACACCATGTATCACCACATGACCACGTACGTAACACCATGTATCACCACATGACCACGTACGTAACACCATGTATCACCACATGACCACGTACGTAACACCATGTATCACCACATGACCACGTACGTAACACCATGTATCACCACATGACCACGTACGTAACACCATGTATCACCACATGACCACGTACGTAACACCATGTATCACCACATGACCACGTACGTAACACCATGTATCACCACAGATACGTGTGCTGGAACGCCTACCTGTTGCGGCGTGCGTCGCGGGGATACGTGGAGTCCGTGTGTCTGAGCAACGGTCCGTTCAGTAACTACTACGCCCAGGAGAGCACGGACGACGGCCTTATGATGGAGTCAGACGTCCCTGTCAAGGAGGTGAGATGATCCAGGAGCAGGGAGAGGGTAGAGGGAGGGAAGGGAGAGGGCAGAGGGAGGGAAGGGAGAGGGCAGAGGGAGGGACGGGGAGAGGGCAGAGGGAGGGCAGGGAGAGGGCAGAGGGAGGGACGGGGAGAGGGCAGAGGGAGGGCAGGGAGAGGGAGGGGTTTAGGAAAGGTGAGGACCTGCCTACGGGTCACTACGAAGATGTTTTGCCAGGTAGGAGGGCACGTCTTGCTTCAGGAGCAAGTCCTCTGCTGCCACATGAACGCTGCCTTGATGTGGCAGTCAACTCCACTGTTCCATGCATGCTAGTGTAAACTGAATAACCTCTAGCAGTCTAGAAGAGCTCTGGGTTTTATGTCTTTTTCATATTCTTTGATCTTCCTGCAAACTTGATAATCTGTTTCTTCATGAAATGGTCTTAATTATATTGTCCTTTCCCTTCAACACGTTTCCATATATAGGACAGAAATCTGAGAGACGCCAGTCTTGATAGGAAATGGGGAAGATTCTGATCATTCAACAATCACAGAGAGAGATAAGGCACAGAGGAAGGTAGATATGAGGGAGCAAAGTGAGGGAGAAAAGGTAAATGAGGGGAGTTTGGAAATCAGTGCCAGACGTCATAACATATCAGGGCTTCTGGTATATCAAGAACTTCTGGTATATCGAGAGCGACTGCACAGGATTCTCCTGGAACTTTCAAAGATGGTGACTAAACTTAAGTGAAATAGGAAAGGATAACAGCAGTTGATCTTGCCTTACAGAAGCCATACTGGTTATCCTAGAGATGACAGTGAGATACAAGATGTGTGAGGATATGGAAGTTGTAGATACAAGATGTGTGAGGATATGGAAGTTGTAGATTCAAGATGTGTGAGCATATGGAAGTTGTAAAGGGATTAAAAAAAGACGTTGGAAGTGAAAGTCACAGCAAGATAGAAGGATTAGAACGGTCACCCATCTTTAAGATGGGATGTACCAAACCATATTTTCATGAAGAAGGAAAAGTTTTGATATTGGAATAGTAGCAGAACAAACAAGCAAGCACAAGCACAAGTCGGGAAGCACACACTTTTAATACTCGAGGCTGGATGCCACCAGGTCCATAAGCCTTGCTTGAGCCCAGAGAAAGAAGTGAGTTTCAGACAGAATGATGATTACGGGAAGGGAAATAGGATAAACAAGAGGAGCATCAGGGGTGAGGGAATGTTATAGTTATCCAAGGGGGAGTTAGAGGAGCACCAGGGGCCAGGCAATGTTAGAGTCATCCAAGGTAGAGTTAGAGGAAAAAAGAGAACCAAAACGAGTTGCTTTGTGTACTGGCGAGACAGCTATAGTATCGTCAGAACGGAAAAGTGAAGGAAAGGTAGAGCGACAGAAGGTACCTCCCTATCCACCTCTCCCTCGTGAACAACATTCAGCAAGAAAGAAGCTGAGAGGGAACATTAGGTAGAGTGGAGAGAATGTACTGTCATGGGAATTTCATGGGAAAGTGTGAACGGGAAAAGTTCCATATTCTAACAACAGAGGGCTTCTCCAGGGAGGAGGCTCAGGCCTGTTACAGAAACATAGAGGCTGGATTTTAAAACATTAGATCTAGTTTTATTGACCCAGGCCTGTACACTCACGACATGTAGCACTGAGGTGTTTGTTTACCTTGATATGAGGTACTGAAGTTGTAGCTGTTGGCAGCAGCTGGGGGTAATTTATTCTTGTTCTCCAGCTGTTGGGTGGAGAAAACTTGTGCCCATGTCGCCCTGACGTCGTCTTCCTTTTCATATCATGCCTTCTGGTCGTGGAATGTCTCAAATGTGAAGGTCTGCGTTTCTCTGCTCATAAGGCATATTTCTGTGATGGAAATAGTTTTGTTGATCCTCTTCGGGTTTGTTCTAGTAGTTTGGTTAGAAATGGTGACCAAAACTGGGCAGCGCATTGCACATGAGGTCTGACCAGGGCAGGGAGAGGTATGGAAGAGGAGAGGAAGAACCACAAGAAGGATGAGAGAGATGTGAAGGTGAAGGTCCTCACAGCACCAGAGTACTGACGGCTGAACCATAATGAAATCCGACACTCTCCATCATGCTGGCGAGGCATCAGGATGAGAGAGAGAGAGAGAGAGAGAGAGAGAGAGAGAGAGAGAGAGAGAGAGAGAGAGAGAGAGAGAGAGAGAGAGAGAGAGAGAGAGAGAGAGAGAGAGAGAGAGAGAGAGAGAGAGAGCCTTTCAGCTGTAAGCCAATATGACAACCATGAAATTTACTGCAGACGACAGGCGACGCTCTGAGGAATGGAACTGGGGACAAGAGAGGGGAGAGTGTGAGGAATGGGGCTGAGGACGAGAGAGAGAGAGAGAGAGAGAGAGAGAGAGAGAGAGAGAGAGAGAGAGAGAGAGAGAGAGAGAGAGAGAGAGAGAGAGAGAGAGAGAGAGAGAGAGAGAGAGAGAGAGAGAGAGAGAGAGAGAGAGAGAGAGAGAGAGAGAGAGAGCCTCTTGGTTTATTGACGAAATATTGTGCTGGCGGAGAGATGGATGGTACACTGTGTGGATGATGGGTGGCATACTGTTGGTGGTGATGGTGGTAGGTAGGAGACCATGTTGGTGGTGATGGTGGTAGGTAGGAGACCATGTTGGTGGTGATGGTGGTAGGTAGGAGGCCATGTTGGTGGTGATGGTGGTAGGTAGGAGACCATGTTGGTGGTGATGGTGGTAGGTAGGAGACCATGTTGGTGGTGATAGTGGTAGGTAGGAGACCATGTTGGTGGTGATGGTGGTAGGTAGGAGACCATGTTGGTGGTGATGGTGGTAGGTAGGAGACCATGTTGGTGGTGATGGTGGTAGGTAGGAGACCATGTTGGTGGTGATAGTGGTAGGTAGGAGGCCATGTTGGTGGTGATAGTGGTAGGTAGGAGGCGGAGGCCATGTTGGTGGTGATGGTGGTAGGTAGGAGGCCATGTTGGTGGTGATAGTGGTAGGTAGGAGGCCATGTTGGTGGTGATGGTGGTAGGTAGGAGACCATGTTGGTGGTGATGGTGGTAGGTAGAAGGCCATGTTGGTGGTGATAGTGGTAGGTAGGAGACCATGTTGGTGGTGATAGTGGTAGGTAGGAGGCCATGTTGGTGGTGATGGTGGTAGGTAGGAGGCCATGTTGGTGGTGATAGTGGTAGGTAGAAGGCCATGTTGGTGGTGATAGTGGTAGGTAGGAGACCATGTTGGTGGTGATGGTGGTAGGTAGGAGGCCATGTTGGTGGTGAGGCCGATGTTCGTACGGCCTTCTTCTCACCTGTCAATCTGTCATTCAAGGAGGCATAATTCGCCCATCTCGGAGCCTTGGGGCAAATTATGCAAATGTAACACATTGAAGTGTGTCACATGTGTATTATGTGTCAGGTGCGTGTTGTGTGTCAGGTGTGTATTGTGTGCCAGATGTGTAGTGTGTGCCAGGTGTGTAGTGTGTGCCAGGTGTGTATTGTATGTTAGGTGTGTATTGTGTGTCAGGTGTGCAGTGTGTTCCAGGTGTTTTTTGTGTGTTAGGGGTGTAGTGTGTGCCGGGTGTGTAGTGTGTGCCGGGTGTGTAGTGTGTGTCAGGTGTGTAGTGTTTGCTAGGTGTATATTTTGTGTCAGGCGTGTATTGTGTATCAGGTGTGTATTGTGTGTCAGTTGTGTATTGTGTGCCAGGTGCGTATTATGTGTCAGGTGTATATTGTTTGTCAGATGTGTATTGTGTGTCAGATTGGCATTGTGCCGGGTGTTCATATTGAGTCAGGTGTGCATTCTGTGTCCAGTAGGTATTGTGAGTCAGGTGAGTACTTTGTGTCAGGTATGTATTACGTGTCAGGTGTATATTGTGTGGCAGATGTGGCAGAAGTGGTGTGAGGCAGCAGAGCGGTGTTTCTCTCCTAGGAGGGATGTTAACCAGGAGGGCCAACAGACAGCCCTGTCCTCACACCGCCAGGAGGGCCAACAGACAGCCCTGTCCTCACACCGCCAGGAGGGCCAACAGACAGCCCTGTCCTCACACCGCCAGGAGGGCCAACAGACAGACAATAGTGGCATCAGTCAACAACAAGATACGAGCACCAGCTGGAGCAGGTGAGGAGGGAGGCTGGTTGTCGCCTCTCACACAACAACAGTTGCGAGCAAGACACAAAGAAATTCTGGCCGTTATTAGGGAAACAAGAACAAAAGTTCCAACTTTTATTAGAAAAACAAACACAAAACATGAATAAAATCGTAACTTTCATCTTACGGAAAAAGATATACTTAAACTTTTACTGGTAGAAAACGATCATCTAGGATGTGACTACTTAACTCAGACTAGAGCAGTGAGGGAGAGCCTCACTCTCCTCAGTCTGTTCCTCTCTTCCACGTTTATGTTTTCTTCATATTTTTTCTTTTCCTTGTTATTGTTCATTGTATTTATCTGTTTGTATACAATGTGGTTATGTTCCGTGTATACGTGGTGCCTCTCTCTCCTCATCATCATCAACAAGTCAACACTTGAATCATGACATCAACATTGTCTTAACTTGGCCGTTGGTCAGGAGTCTTGTACACACCTCTCACTTGTGGCCTCCCACTCTACCTGTGGCGTATGACCTCCCACTTTACCTGTGGCGTATGACCTTCCACTCTACCTGTGGCGTATGACCTTCCACTCTACCTGTGGCGTATGACCTTCCACTCTACCTGTGGCGTATGACCTTCCACTCTACCTGTGGCGTATGACCTTCCACTCTACCTGTGGCGTATGACCTTCCACCCGACGTGTGAGGTGTATCCTGATGGGACATCATTATTTAAAAAAGATGTGACTTTAAGAGGAATTGGTTGTGGTAAAGAACTTGTTGTGTTTACACTTTGTGGTGGATGAAAGAGTTAACTGAACAACAAACAATCACACACACACACACACACACACACACCTGAGAGAACATGGATTCTAGGTAAGGTTATGCATACAAAAATCTTCGATTGTTATGGGAGAGGAAGCTCCGTTGCTGGAGAGGGATGGTGTGTGTTGAGATGGAGTTGGAGAATTTATCACAGAAAAGTTTGGTAACGAATCTTTGTCTACAGCGGGAGGCTACCTCCTTAGATGGATAGAAATACTTTGGTGGAAGGGAACAAAGGATGGAGGTCAGAGAAATCTCCAAATGGATCGTTGTCACCAGTGCCCTACTGTCTGGGAACTTTGATCTTCTTGATTGTTGTAAATTATCTCAATATCTTTGTGGATGATGCTAAGGTCACGAAGAACGTGAAGAGCAGGGGAGGCTTGCACTGACTTGCAAGGGGACCCAAACGAACTTCAAAATCGATCTAATACATAGTTATGAAAGTGAGTCAAGTTCCTGCGGAGTAACCAGGCTGGAGCACAGTGCAGGAAGGTCTTGGCATAAATATGTTGTAGCAGCAAATATAACGCAGGAACGTCTGAGTGAAAATCCTTGGCAGTCGAGCCTGTACCGAGGTGTTGCCACAGCGCCATCTTAGGAAAACTGTACAAGAAAATAATTATCTACTGGAGAATTTTTGGTCTTTTATGTACATGGATAGGTAGATGTTACATGTATATAGCAGGCCACACTATAACATGTGTATCAAGTTAGGTCGCTGCACGTAGAACACACGAGGAACCACCAGAGAAGGTCGTGAGGACGACAACAAAGACGATGCGATTTAACACAACAGATGTAGAGTGGGCGGCTAGGGGCCCCGGAGGGAGAGGTGATGGAGGAAGAGATTACTTGATCCTAAACTTCAAGTTTCACAACCAGTCTGATGATTTTAACGATGAACTCTTCCTCGAAAGATACAAAGACAGAACAACCAGAGCACAGAAAAATGAAATGAAAAAAGCGCCATCCACTTCCAAAAACATCTCACCACCAGGACTGGAGAATAACTCACCACCAGGACTGGAGAATAACTCACCACCAGGACTGGAGAATAACTCACCACTTGTGCACGTTCTCCACATCTCCCGATATATGTTGCCAGGGATCTCTCTCTCTCTCTCTCTCTCTCTCTCTCTCTCTCTCTCTCTCTCTCTCTCTCTCTCTCTCTCTCTCTCTCTCTCTCTCTCTCTCTCTCTCTCTCTGAGAAAATTAAAGGACATAAGGTATATATATATATATATATATATATATATATATATATATATATATATATATATATATATATATATATATATATATATATATATATATATATATATATATATATATATATATATATATATATATATATATATATATATATATATATATATATATATATATATATATATATATATATATATGGCACCCGGATAAGTCACACAGATGGCCAGATTGCTGTCGGTGTTATGTGGATAGGGAGGTAGTAGTTGTGGTTATGGAAGTGGGCGAAAATCGTTAGGATTGTGAGGGGATGGAGGTAGATAGGTGGGTAGGTAGGTAGGTAGGTATCCTGGTAGTTAGGTAGGTAGGTAGGTAAGTAGGTATGTAGGTAGGTGAGGTCAGAAAACGATGTCATGTGAACACGTCGTGGACACAAGACACCTTGGAGATAAAGTCTGAATATCTTAGATCATTTCCGACCAGGTGAAGCAGTGATAGGAACTTGTGGTAATTAAAGGGGCCGTGCAAGAGAGTTGAAAGAAGTTCTGAGGCAATCTGACCGAACCTTGAGGCAGTCTGTGGCACTTTCAAGCAACGTGAGGAGGTGTGAGGCAGTACGGTGTAGAATTAGAGGACCTGAGACAGCATGAGACAGTTTAAAACAGTTTGCAACAGTTCTCTTCAGTCGAACGAATCTGAGGGAATTCTGCCGAGCCTGAAAAAGTTTCTGGAAACCGATATAGTTTGAGAGGTTGTGTACCTGGAACTGACTCAGGCAATGTTACAGTGTAAGACATTACGAGAAAAACTTGGATCCTTGAGGATAAATGAGATAGTCTCTAGTGGATAATGTTAACTCTAACATCTTTTTATATGTTTTATATAGTTCTAAATTCTCTGGGAAAGTGTGTAACAAAGTGAATAATTCTGCAACGGGAAGATAAAGGTGGACAATGAGAGGTGGTTTATTTATCTCCAGGAAATGTTTACAAACGCAAACGACAACAGACCAATGTGTACTTTGAGGCTGTTTGTGACGATGGAAAATATCAGAAACTCACACAATACTGAGGTGAAAGACTGAAGGTAAACACTATGACTAAGGAGACGCAAACAATATATTTCGTGGACTTGAAGCGAAATAGAAATGTTCTTAAACTTATCAACATTACTTCTCTTAACTACTTGAACTGGTAACTAAATGTTAACAATCTGGTTGAAAAACCCTGAGCACTTCGCCCACTCGAGGTAACACATCAGACCACGAGTATGTTCTAGGTTTTACTACGGGTGAAATCACACGACTCAGTCTAAAGTAACTTGTTAGATCAGGATTATCAAAACCTTTGCTAATTTTGAGTTGAGGTGTTGGATCCCACTCCAAGCTCTCTCTTTTCGAAGCTATATAGATTCTAGTTGTCTAGTTGGCTCTCATATTTGTTTCTCAGCGCAGAAGTCATAATGACACGTCGACACTGCAGCACTCCTTCCTTTCTACGTCTTTTTTTTTTTGAGGCAGAGTGACCAAACTTGAGCACAATGTTCATGATGGGGACGAACCAGTGAATTGTAAAGAGTGGTAATGATTTCCCTGGACTTTGATTCAAAGGCTCAACGTACGAATCCAAGAATTTTGTTTGCAGTTTTCACTGCTTCTGGGCTGTACTTATTTGGTTTTGTGTTACCAGAGATTACCATATTTAAATTCTTTTCCTCATTTACCTTTTCCAGTTCAACAGAAATCATACTATAGCTTACCTTTTCGTTTCTACCTTCTATATGCAACACTAATCAATATTGAAAATCATTTGCCACCCATGACCCCAGACCATCATTTTGTCTACGTCACTTTGAAGCTACAGACACTTGAGTTGATTTCCAGATTTATTTCCCAGGTTATTATCATCAAATCTACATATCTTACAATGCAGCCCATTATCAAAATCGTTTATAAATGGGCGAAAGAGAACCGGTACCAAGATTGATTCCTGTGGCACCTCACTTATTACGTCTAACCATTCTAAGGCTTGACCGTTACTCACAATTGTTTGTTTACGTGCAGTCACCTAATCATCTCACCGAAGTACAACCCAGCAATACCATGTCATTTATTTTTGCCAGTCATCTTTGATGTGGAACTTGTCGACTGCTTTTTATATCTCCACACAGATAATATCAACTGTTTGACTTTCATCATACATATTGGTTGTATCATAAAAGAAATCAAGCACATTTGTCTGACATGAGCGATTTCGTTGAAAAATAACGCCGTAAATCGTACTGTGAGCATGAAAAGTTCCCTGCTAGATAGTTGTTGGGTAATGCGGCGACAAGTTTCCCTCGCAGGATGGAAGGTGGAAGTATCTTACAGTTTCGTCTCTACGGTTGCTATCCTACTATTCAGCCTAACCTACCCTGAATGATATACCTGTGTCTGTTTCCTGTATCGTATCCGTTTTCGCAGCCAACAACCCAGCTTCCTCCTCCCACATTTTCATCCTAACATCTAGTTTTCCCAAGGCTTCGCTGTTTTTTCTAACACCTACCGAAGGCCCATCAAATACGTCGCAGAACAAACAAGAAGTGTACTCACCTTCTTCTCCGAGGAGAAAATCCCTGGTGAACTCCCCATGGCATCATGCAACTCGAGAAACTGGAGCCATCTTCTAGCATTTCACTAAGATCAAGTGGTTTCTGAGCGCGTCACTAGAGCACGTCTGTCCTCGACAAGGGTTGGCGGGCAACTCCACAAGGGCTGGCACTGTGTCAAATGCATCGTTGATGTCTATTGCCAATTTGCGGGGTGGGGGGGGGGGGGTGCTCTTTTTGGGTTAATCCCTCTCGGATATGTTGTGTGAGCTCAGTGTGTGGTGTGTTGGCAGAGTGTTTGGGATGTTTTGTTTGATTCTGTTGTGGATAATTTTTTTTTCAAGGTTTGGATACTGAGAATACAAGTGATACAAGGCGGTAGAGAGAGGCAAACTGGGCGGTTTGGAGGGTGTAGGATTGGTATTGTGTTGGTAAGTTTCCAGATGTTAGGAATTTTGTTGTGCAGCCAAGAGAAGCTGAAGATATATGTATGTGCTTAGATTGTAAATGCGTCATAATGTTTTATATAAAAGTTCTATTCGTCGCTAGGGTATGTAAGCAGGAGAATCTTTGTATCAGTGGGAGTGAAGGGTTGATGGACAGTTGTTTCTGGATGGGTTTTTGTATGTCCTTCATGACTGCTATTCCAGAGTCTGGTTGGTTTGTGGCTGATGTTTTGAGCAATGTCTGATATTTCTACGTTCTTTGGGAGAAGGGATTATACCGGAATAGGTCAGGAGTGCTTCATGAGTGGGGGCTGAACTGGTGCGATAAGAGTGAACTTTCTTTACCGTGCTCCCCAGCAGGTCGTTTTGAGTCTTGTAATTCAGTGTGTTGAGGAAGGAGTGTGGGTTGTCAGCTAATCTTTCAGTGATTTCGTAAGTGACGGTGTTGTTTACAATCTGGATTTGTCTGATTTCTATTGATGGACAATGGCTGTGTCTGCGCTGGTTCTCACCTTACTGAGGTGTGTAACTTGGTGGAGGAAGCTTGGCTTATATTTCTTTCTGTGGCCGAGTCGAACGTGCTTTTTGCTGGCTTAGTCTGAGGTGCCTGGTAACCTGGTACGACCACTACATCTCTTATAGCCTGGTACGACCACTACATCCTGTAGCCTGGTACGACCACTTCGTCTCCTGTAGCCTGGTACGACTACTACATATTCTGTAAACTGGTACGACCACTACATCTCCTGTAGCCTGGTACGACCACTTCATCGCCTGTAGCCTGGTACGACCACTACATCTCCTGTAGCCTGGTACGACCACTACATCTCCTGTAGCCTGGTACGACCACTACATCTCCTGTAGCCTGGTACGACCACTTCATCTCCTGTAGCCTGGTACGACCACTACATCTCCTGTAGCCTGGTACGACCACTTCATCTCCTCTAGCCTGGTACGACCACTACCTTCTTTGCCTCCTCGCTTAAAAGAAAATTTCTGTGAAGGTTTCTCCCCAGGGAGAGAGCCATGTGATGGTGCAGCATACCCTTCCCTCCCCACCACACCCACCCACCCACCCACACACACACACACACACACACACACACACACACACACACACACACGCGTCTGTCCCCGGACAGCTATGTCTTGCTTCTCTGTATATATGACATGATTATGTGGGCTGTATGATCCGTCTCTATGGGCTGTATGATCCCTTGTATGGTCTATAAGGTTCCTTCTGTGACTTAAGTGCTAACTGATCTCTTCTGTGAACTAGACGATCATTCTGACTATATGACATTTTCTATGGCTATATGATGATTATTTTGTTTCTATATAATCCCGTTCTATAAACTGTTAGTCTATAAAAGAGATGTTTATATCTTGGTATAGACTGAAAGACTTGATGGTTGATAGATATAAATGATGGTATAGAACATTTAGCAGATATCTGTCTGGAGAAGTCCAGAGATATCACTGAAGAACTAGGCAGATAGCTATGAAGAGTAGATATGTTTAAAATGCAGATCTCTATACAGTTTGATATATGTATGATGAAGAAGAGGAAGTGTCGAGTGGTTGAGGTGGACCCAACCCACCTCAGGTTATACAATGAATAATGTCAGGGGTCACGTGGCTCCTTCCGCCATCATGAATGTATTATACACCATGTTCCACGTGTACTGGACGATGTATTATACACCATGTTCCACGTGTACTGCATGATGTATTATACACCATGTTCCACGTGTACTGGACGATGTATTATACGCCATGTTCCACGTGTACTGGACGATGTATTATACACCATGTTCCACGTGTACTGGACGATGTATTATACACCATGTTCCACGTGTACTGAACGATGTATTATACACCATGTTCCACGTGTACTGAACGATGTATTATACACCATGTTCCACGTGTACTGAACGATGTATTATACACCATGTTCCACGTGTACTGGACGATGTATTATACACCATGTTCCACGTGTACTGGACGATGTATTATACACTATGTTCCACGTGTACTGAACGATGTATTATACACCATGTTCCACGTGTACTGAACGATGTATTATACACCATGTTCCACGTGTACTGAACGATGTATTATACACCATGTTCCACGTGTACTGGACGATGTATTATACACCATGTTCCACGTGTACTGGACGATGTATTATACACCATGTTCCACGTGTACTGAACGATGTATTATACACCATGTTCCACGTGTACTGGACGATGTATCATAGCTTCACGTTACACAGGCCTCCCTGATGTACACTATCCTTCGTCGTCCATCTGGCGTCTTTATCTATTAGTTGTGAGTAACTCTACCTGGGACAGCTGGCTCACTCACCTGCTCGCCCCTCATGTTGTATTACATCTCTTGTAGCATACATGATCAAGACTATGTTATCCACCTGATGGATGTTCCTGCTACATGTATCGCTCATCCATAGCCAGGCTGGCTCATAAGGGGGTTAGGTCGTGTCAGGCAGGGTCATGAGGGGGTCAGGTCGCGTCAGGCTGGGTCATAGGTCATATACGAACGCATTTAGTCAGTCATAAACATTCTCTCTCTCTCTCTCTCTCTCTCTCTCTCTCTCTCTCTCTCTCTCTCTCTCTCTCTCTCTCTCTCTCTCTCTCTGCAGAGATAGATGAATATATCAATAGATAATAGGCGAATATGTATGTATGTATGTATGTATGTATGTATGTATGTATGTATGTATGTATGTATGTGTACAGGACAGGTAGAGAGGAGGTAAGAGATGGTACACAAAGTGTGAGGTGTGTTGTGGCTCCTCAGCCATCCTGAGGACAGACCACCTGGTCAGGCTGGGGACTCAGGTCACCTGGCCAGGCAGGTTAGGTTAGGTTAGGTTAGGTTAAGTTAGTTATGTACTCACAGGAAGGTCTACCTTTGACTGGCTGGATAGACACTTACTTGTTTACATACCTCACACACTAGCAAGAGGCGTTCATGTGAGCCTCCACCACAATCATGAGACTGGCACTCCCTCACTCACTATCACACTCAAGACTCTCTAATTACTCCCACTCGCTGCCAAACTAATTACTTTGCACATTCGTTTCTTAATTAGAAGGAAAGAAAAAGTTTGAGACGAGGGTTCCTCCTGGCCTGTGGCATCAGCTGGCAGGTGGAGCTGCAGGTGGCTCAACCTAGCCTCAGTAAGAGAGAGAGAGAGAGAGAGAGAGAGAGAGAGAGAGAGAGAGAGAGAGAGAGAGAGAGAGAGAGAGAGAGAGAGAGAGAGAGAGAGAGAGAGAGAGAGAGAGAGAGAGAGAGAGAGAGAGAGAGAGAGAGAGAGAGGAGTTATCTTTCCTTAGCCTTGTCTATTTCTTTGTCTATGCTTTTGTGTGTGTGTGTGTGTGTGTGTGTGTGTGTGTGTGTGTGTGTGTGTGTGTGTGTGTGTGTGTGTGTATGAATGTATTTCTACAGTAGGGCGGGAGAGGTTAACATATGTATGTGCTCTACTGTTCATACAACTATCTAAATCTCAATATGTTATCCACATTCATAATTTCATCAGTCAGTTTCTTCCATTCATCTACCATTTATTCTGTCCAAGTATTTCATGTTGTCTGATGTGTTTCTAATTTAATGTTATGTTCCCCAGGTGGACCCTGCCGCCCTCCCTGGCTCCACTAACCTTGCTTCCCCCTCGCCCCACAGATCAAGGAAGGCGGGAGTCCGTACGTGGACGAGAGGAAGGAAGTAACTGTACAGATCGAGTGGGTGGAATCCCTCCTCCTCTTCCAGGCCACCTACCACAAGTATGATGACGTCACCAGGATGCATAACTACCAGATGAGGTGAGTCATACAACACCCATACAACACCCATACAACACCCATACAACACCCATACAACACCCATACAACATCCATACAACAACCATATAACAAGCAAGTGAGGTGAACACATACACCAGACTTCGTTAACGTCCTGTTTCTATGGTTATGTTCAGCTTCATGTTGTTCAGCTTCATGTTGTTCAGCTTCATGTTGTTCAGCTTCATGTTGTTCAGCTTCATGTTGTTCAGCTTCATGTTGTTCAGCTTCATGTTGTTCAGCTTCATGTTGTTCAGCTTCATGTTGTTCAGCTTCATGTTGTTCAGCTTCATGTTGTTCAGCTTCATGTTGTTCAGCTTCATGTTCTTTTATACAAACGATCTGGTCATGGACCATCTCTGGTGATATCCTCTCTCCATCCATACAACAGGTAGACGCCCATACAGTCATACAACAGCTGGACAGCTACACCTCCCTCGCTACATACACCTATACACGCACAGACATACACATGTAAACACACGCGGCCAAACATACATAAAGGGAGACATACACACGCAATATATCTGTACACAAGAATGTCAAAAGTCTGTCTACCATGGAAAAGTAACTTGTGATAGGATTAAAACCTTTGAATTTTCAAACCATTCTTATAAGGTAGCAATAAGGTAGTTCATGAATACGTTCACATATAGAACACCAGAGAACATTACATGATAACAAGCGAGTAACGTCTTCGTAAAGATGTAAACAAGACACATAACAACTGTGGATAATTGAAATGAAGTAATTTATGAGACTGGGAATGTGTACATACAGGAAAGAAAACTTAATTCTCACCATAACAAAGACCTGAAGTTGTCGTTGAAAGGTAATGGTTCTCTTATCAAAAGTTTGACATCACTGTCCCCTTCATTGCCATATATGTATGGACTTATCAAAATACACAAACCAAAGTTTCCAGCAAGACCTATAGTGAGTTCAGTAGGCTCCATCACATATGAATTGTCAAAATGGTTAGTTTCTTTATCAAGCCTATTAGTGGGTAAGATATCAAATTCTAATATCATGAACAATGTAGACTTAGTGAACAAGCTTAATGATATCAATGTTAATTTTGATTTCAAACTAGTTAGCTTTGATGTTTTCCCTCTATTCACAAAAGTTCCAGTTGATGACCTTTTAGAATATTCATTCGATGTATTGGATGATATTCATTTACATTTTAAAAGTGTTTTTATTGAATTGATAGAACTGTGTATAAAAGACTGTGTATTTCAATTGAATGGAGATTATTATGCTTAAAATTTTGGTATGGCAATGGGTAACCCTCTTTCATCTGTAATAAGTAATCTTTACATGGAATTCTTTTAAACAATTAATGCAGTTTAGGTATGTTAATGATGTTCTTTGTGTTTGGCCAACAAATGAAAATCTACAAACATTTCTCCCTTTACCTAACAATTTAGTGCCTTCCATCAACTTTACTGTGGAAATTGAAAAATAATTGTATGTTACCATTTTTAGATTGCATGATCCGTAGGGATTGAAACATGTTTAAGTTTAGCATATACAGAAAGCCCACCAATGTTTGTTCTTATATCCATTATTACTCTGCTCAACATGACAGTTAAATTATCATCATTCCAGTCTATGTTCCCTAAGGCAGTCCAGAGTTTACTGATGATGAGTTTGAGAATATATATTCTATTGGATGCAAGTTAAAGTATCCTAGATCTTTCATTGATAAATCTCTTAAGCTGGCAAAGAAATCAAATTATAGAGTTGAACCCAAATCTTCCCTTAACACCAAGAGTCTTTTAGTTCTCCCTTTTAATGATAATTTCACTTCACTTCCCAGGTTGCTTAAATCCTTTACTATAAAAGTTGGCTTCATCAACAACAATACCATAAAGAATATCCCAATCAGGAACTCACCAGAAGGTTCTGCAGGATACACACACACACACACACACACATATATATATATATATATATATATATATATATATATATATATATATATATATATATATATATATAATATATATATATATATATATATATATATATATATTGTGGAGGCGAATATGAAGATTTGTTGAGGTTTTTCAGAAAAGAAGAGAGAATGTTGGGGTGAAAAAGTGGTGAGAGTAAGTGAGCTTGGGAAGGAGACTTGTGTGAGGAAGTACCAGGAGAGACTGAGTACAGAATGGAAAAAGGTGAGAACAAAGGACGTAAGGGGAGTGGGAGAGGAATGGGATGTATTTAGGGAAGCAGTGATGGCTTGTGCAAAAGATGCTTGTGGCATGAGAAGGCGTGGGAGGTGGGCGGATTAGAAAGGGTAGTGAGTGGTGGAGATGAAGAAGTAAGATTATTAGTGAAAGAGAAGAGAGAGGCATTTGGACGATTTTTGCAGGGAAATAATGCAAATGACTGGGAGATATATAAAAGAAAGAGGCAGGAGGTCAAGAGAAAGGTGCAAGAGGTGAAAAAGAGGGCAAATGAGAGTTGGGGTGAAAGAGTATCCTTAAATTTTAGGGAGAATAAAAAGATGTTTTGGAAGGAAGTAAATAAAGTGCGTAAGACAAGGGAACAAATGGGAACATCAGTGAAGGGGGCTAATGGGGAGGTGATAACAAGTAGTGGTGATGTGAGAAGGAGATGAAGTGAGTATTTTGAAGGTTTGTTGAATGTGCCTGATGATAGAGTGGCAGATATAGGGTGTTTTGGTCAGGATGGTGTGCAAAGTGAGAGGGTCAGGGAGAACGATTTGGTAAACAGGGAAGACGTAGTGAAAGATTTGTGTAAGATGAAAGCCGGCAAGACAGTAGGTTTGGATGGCATTGCAGTGGAATCTATTAAAAAAGTGGGTGACTGTATTGTTGCCTGGTTGGTAAGGTTATTTAATGTATGTATGACTCATGGTAAGGTGCCTGAGGACTGGCGGAATGCTTGCATAGTGCCATTGTACAAAGGCAAAGGGAATAAATGTGAGTGCTCAAATTACCGAGGTATAAGTTTGTTGAGTATTTCTGGTAAATTATATGGGAGGGTATTGATTGAAAGGGTGAAGGCATGTACAGAGCATCAGATTGGGGAAGAGCAGTGTGGTTTCAGAAGTGGTAGAGGATGTGTGGATCAGGTGTTTGCTTTGAAGGATATATGTGAGAAATACTTAGAAAAGCAAATTGATTTGTATGTAGCATTTATGGATGTGGAGAAGGCATATGATAGAGTTGATAGAGATGCTCTGTGGAAGGTAGTAAGAATATATGGTGTGGAAGGCAATTTGTTAGAAGCAGTGAAAAGTTTTTATCGAGGATGTAAGGCATGTGCACGTGTAGGAAGAGAGGAAAGTGATTGGTTCTCAGTGAATGTAGGTTTGCGGCAGGGGTACGTGATGTCTTCATGGTTGTTTGATTTGTTTATGGATGGAGTTGTTAGGGAGGTGAATGCAAGAGTTTTGGAGAGTGGGGCAAGTATGAAGTCTGTTGTGGATGAGAGAGCTTGGGAAGTGAGTCAGTTGTTGTTCGCTGATGATACACCGCTGGTGGCTGATTCGTGTGAGAAAACTGCAGAAGCTGGTGACTGAGTTTGGTAAAGTGTGTGGAAGAAGAAAGTTGAGAGTAAATGTGAATACGAGCAAGGTTATTAGGTAGAGTAGGGCTGATGGACAAGTCAACTGGGAGGTAAGTTTGAATGGAGAAAAACTAGAGAAAGTGAAGTGTTTTAGATATCTGGGAGTGGATCTGGCAGCGGATGGAACCATGGAATCGGAAGTGAATCATAGGGTGGGGGAGGGGGTGAAAGTTCTGGGATCGTTGAAAAATGTGTGGAAGTCGAGAACGTTATCTTGGAAAGCAAAAATGGGTATATTTGACGGAATAGTGGTTCCAACAATGTTATATGGTTGCGAGGCGTAGGCTATAGATAGAGTTGTGCGTAGGAGGGTGGATGTGCTGGAAATGAGATGTTTGTGGACAATATGTGGTGTGAGGTGGTTTGATCGAGTAAGTAATAATAGGGTAAGAGAGATGTTTGGAAATAAAAAGAGTGTGGTTGAGAGAGAAGAAGAGTGTGTTTTGAAATGGTTTGGTCGCATGGAGAGAATGCGTGAGGAAATATTGACAAACAGAATATATGTGTCAGGGGTGGAAAGGGAACGAGGAGAAGTGAGAGAACAAATTGAGGTGGAAAGGTGGAGTGAAAAGATTCTGAGTGATCGGGGCCTAAGCTTGCAGGAGGATGAAAGGCGTGCAAGGAATAGAGTGAATTGGAACGATGTGGTATACCGGGGTCGACGTGCTGTCGATAGATTGAATCAGGGCATGTGAAGTGTCTGGGGTAAACCATGGAAAGTTGTGTGGGGCCTGGATGTGGAAAGGGAGCTGTGGTTTCGGTGCATTATACATGAGAGCTAGATACTGAGTGTGAACGAATGTGGCCTTTGTTGTCTTTTCCTAGCGCTACCTCGCTAACGCGGGAGACAGCGACAAAGTATAATGAATATATATATATATATATATATATATATTTTATATATATATATATATATATATATATAATAAAATATATATATATATATATATTTTATATATATAATATATATATATTTATATATTATATAATATATATATATTCCTATGATTTCACGAGGAAAATATCTTGATCACGAGCAAAATTGAGAGAGAGAGAGAGAGAGAGAGAGAGAGAGAGAGAGAGAGAGAGAGAGAGAGAGAGAGAGAGAGAGAGAGAGAGAGAGAGAGAGAGAGAGAGAGAGAGAGAGAGAGAGAGAGAGGAGAGAGAGAGAGAGGAGTTATCTTTCCTTAGCCTTGTCTATTTCTTTGTCTATGCTTTTGTGTGTGTGTTGTGTGTGTGTGTGTGTGTGTGTGTGTGTGTGTGTGTGTGTGTGTGTGTGTGTGTGTATGAATGTATTTCTACAGTAGGGCGGGAGAGGTTAACATATGTATGTGCTCTACTGTTCATACAACTATCTAAATCTCAATATGTTATCCACATTCATAATTTCATCAGTCAGTTTCTTCCATTCATCTACCATTTATTCTGTCCAAGTATTTCATGTTGTCTGATGTGTTTCTAATTTAATGTTATGTTCCCCAGGTGGACCCTGCCGCCCTCCCTGGCTCCACTAACCTTGCTTCCCCCTCGCCCCACAGATCAAGGAAGGCGGGAGTCCGTACGTGGACGAGAGGAAGGAAGTAACTGTACAGATCGAGTGGGTGGAATCCCTCCTCCTCTTCCAGGCCACCTACCACAAGTATGATGACGTCACCAGGATGCATAACTACCAGATGAGGTGAGTCATACAACACCCATACAACACCCATACAACACCCATACAACACCCATACAACACCCATACAACATCCATACAACAACCATATAACAAGCAAGTGAGGTGAACACATACACCAGACTTCGTTAACGTCCTGTTTCTATGGTTATGTTCAGCTTCATGGTGTTCAGCTTCATGTTGTTCAGCTTCATGTTGTTCAGCTTCATGTTGTTCAGCTTCATGTTGTTCAGCTTCATGTTGTTCAGCTTCATGTTGTTCAGCTTCATGTTGTTCAGCTTCATGTTGTTCAGCTTCATGTTGTTCAGCTTCATGTTGTTCAGCTTCATGTTGTTCAGCTTCATGTTCTTTTATACAAATGATCTGGTCATGGACCATCTCTGGTGATATCCTCTCTCCATCCATACAACAGGTAGACGCCCATACACTCATACAACAGCTGGACAGCTACACCTCCCTCGCTACATACACCTATACACGCACAGACATACACATGTAAACACACGCGGCCAAACATACATAAAGGGAGACATACACACGCAATATATCTGTACACAAGAATGTCAAAAGTCTGTCTACCATGGAAAAGTAACTTGTGATAGGATTAAAACCTTTGAATTTTCAAACCATTCTTATAAGGTAGCAATAAGGTAGTTCATGAATACGTTCACATATAGAACACCAGAGAACATTACATGATAACAAGCGAGTAACGTCTTCGTAAAGATGTAAACAAGACACATAACAACTGTGGATAATTGAAATGAAGTAATTTATGAGACTGGGAATGTGTACATACAGGAGAGAAAACTTAATTCTCACCATAATAAAGACCTGAAGTTGTTGTTGAAAGGTAATGGTTCTCTTATCAAAAGTTTGACATCACTGTCCCCTTCATTGCCATATATGTATGGACTTATTAAAACACATAAACCAAACTTTCCAGCAAGACCTATAGTGAGTTCAGTAGGCTCCATCACATATAAATTGTCAAAATGGTTAGTTTCTTTATCAAGCCTATTAGTGGGTAAGATATCAAATTCTAATATCATGAACAATGTAGACTTAGTGAACAAGCTTAATGATATCAATGTTAATTTTGATTTCAAACTAGTTAGCTTTGATGTTTTCCCTCTATTCACAAAAGTTCCAGTTGATGACCTTTTAGAATATTCATTCGATGTATTGGATGATATTCATTTACATTTTAAAAGTGTTTTTATTGAATTGATAGAACTGTGTATAAAAGACTGTGTATTTCAATTGAATGGAGATTATTATGCTTAAAATTTTGGTATGGCAATGGGTAACCCTCTTTCATCTGTAATAAGTAATCTTTACATGGAATTCTTTTAAACAATTAATGCAGTTTAGGTATGTTAATGATGTTCTTTGTGTTTGGCCAACAAATGAAAATCTACAAACATTTCTCCCTTTACCTAACAATTTAGTGCCTTCCATCAACTTTACTGTGGAAATTGAAAAATAATTGTATGTTACCATTTTTAGATTGCATGATCCGTAGGGATTGAAACATGTTTAAGTTTAGCATATACAGAAAACCCACCAATGTTTGTTCTTATATCCATTATTACTCAGCTCAACATGACAGTTAAATTATCATCATTCCAGTCTATGTTCCCTAAGGCAGTCCAGAGTTTACTGATGATGAGTTTGAGAATATATATTCTATTGGATCCAAGTTAAAGTATCCTAGATCTTTCATTGATAAATCTCTTAAGCTGGCAAAGAAATCAAATTATAGAGTTGAACCCAAATCTTCCCTTAACACCAAGAGTCTTTTAGTTCTCCCTTTTAATGATAATTTCACTTCACTTCCCAGGTTGCTTAAATCCTTTACTATAAAAGTTGGCTTCATCAACAACAATACCATAAAGAATATCCCAATCAGGAACTCACCAGAAGGTTCTGCAGGATACACACACACACACACACACACATATATATATATATATATATATATATATATATATATATATATATATATATATATATATATATATATATATATATATATATATATATATATATATATATATTGTGGAGGCGAATATGAAGATTTGTTGAGGTTTTCAGAAAAGAAGAGAGAATGTTGGGGTGAAAAAGTGGTGAGAGTAAGTGAGCTTGGGAAGGAGACTTGTGTGAGGAAGTACCAGGAGAGACTGAGTACAGAATGGAAAAAGGTGAGAACAAAGGACGTAAGGGGAGTGGGAGAGGAATGGGATGTATTTAGGGAAGCAGTGATGGCTTGTGCAAAAGATGCTTGTGGCATGAGAAGGCGTGGGAGGTGGGCGGATTAGAAAGGGTAGTGAGTGGTGGGATGAAGAAGTAAGATTATTAGTGAAAGAGAAGAGAGAGGCATTTGGACGATTTTTGCAGGGAAATAATGCAAATGACTGGGAGATATATAAAAGAAAGAGGCAGGAGGTCAAGAGAAAGGTGCAAGAGGTGAAAAAGAGGGCAAATGAGAGTTGGGGTGAAAGAGTATCCTTAAATTTTAGGGAGAATAAAAAGATGTTTTGGAAGGAAGTAAATAAAGTGCGTAAGACAAGGGAACAAATGGGAACATCAGTGAAGGGGGCTAATGGGGAGGTGATAACAAGTAGTGGTGATGTGAGAAGGAGATGAAGTGAGTATTTTGAAGGTTTGTTGAATGTGCCTGATGATAGAGTGGCAGATATAGGGTGTTTTGGTCAGGATGGTGTGCAAAGTGAGAGGGTCAGGGAGAACGATTTGGTAAACAGGGAAGACGTAGTGAAAGATTTGTGTAAGATGAAAGCCGGCAAGACAGTAGGTTTGGATGGCATTGCAGTGGAATCTATTAAAAAAGTGGGTGACTGTATTGTTGCCTGGTTGGTAAGGTTATTTAATGTATGTATGACTCATGGTAAGGTGCCTGAGGATTGGCGGAATGCTTGCATAGTGCCATTGTACAAAGGCAAATGGAATAAATGTGAGTGCTCAAATTACCGAGGTATAAGTTTGTTGAGTATTTCTGGTAAATTATATGGGAGGGTATTGATTGAAAGGGTGAAGGCATGTACAGAGCATCAGATTGGGGAAGAGCAGTGTGGTTTCAGAAGTGGTAGAGGATGTGTGGATCAGGTGTTTGCTTTGAAGGATATATGTGAGAAATACTTAGAAAAGCAAATGGATTTGTATGTAGCATTTATGGATCTGGAGAAGGCATATGATAGAGTTGATAGAGATGCTCTGTGGAAGGTAGTAAGAATATATGGTGTGGAAGGCAATTTGTTAGAAGCAGTGAAAAGTTTTTATCGAGGATGTAAGGCATGTGCACGTGTAGGAAGAGAGGAAAGTGATTGGTTCTCAGTGAATGTAGGTTTGCGGCAGGGGTACGTGATGTCTTCATGGTTGTTTGATTTGTTTATGGATGGAGTTGTTAGGGAGGTGAATGCAAGAGTTTTGGAGAGTGGGGCAAGTATGAAGTCTGTTGTGGATGAGAGAGCTTGGGAAGTGAGTCAGTTGTTGTTCGCTGATGATACACCGCTGGTGGCTGATTCGTGTGAGAAACTGCAGAAGCTGGTGACTGAGTTTGGTAAAGTGTGTGGAAGAAGAAAGTTGAGAGTAAATGTGAATACGAGCAAGGTTATTAGGTAGAGTAGGGCTGATGGACCAGTCAACTGGGAGGTAAGTTTGAATGGAGAAAAACTAGAGAAAGTGAAGTGTTTTAGATATCTGGGAGTGGATCTGGCAGCGGATGGAACCATGGAATCGGAAGTGAATCATAGGGTGGGGGAGGGGATGAAAGTTCTGGGATCGTTGAAAAATGTGTGGAAGTCGAGAACGTTATCTTGGAAAGCAAAAATGGGTATATTTGACGGAATAGTGGTTCCAACAATGTTATATGGTTGCGAGGCGTAGGCTATAGATAGAGTTGTGCGTAGGAGGGTGGATGTGCTGGAAATGAGATGTTTGTGGACAATATGTGGTGTGAGGTGGTTTGATCGAGTAAGTAATAATAGGGTAAGAGAGATGTTTGGAAATAAAAAGAGTGTGGTTGAGAGAGAAGAAGAGTGTGTTTTGAAATGGTTTGGTCGCATGGAGAGAATGCGTGAGGAAATATTGACAAACAGAATATATGTGTCAGGGGTGGAGGGAACGAGGAGAAGTGAGAGAACAAATTGGAGGTGGAAAGGTGGAGTGAAAAGATTCTGAGTGATCGGGGCCTAAGCTTGCAGGAGGATGAAAGGCGTGCAAGGAATAGAGTGAATTGGAACGATGTGGTATACCGGGGTCGACGTGCTGTCGATAGATTGAATCAGGGCATGTGAAGTGTCTGGGGTAAACCATGGAAAGTTGTGTGGGGCCTGGATGTGGAAAGGGAGCTGTGGTTTCGGTGCATTATACATGAGAGCTAGATACTGAGTGTGAACGAATGTGGCCTTTGTTGTCTTTTCCTAGCGCTACCTCGCTAACGCGGGAGACAGCGACAAAGTATAATGAATATATATATATATATATATATATATATATATATATATATATATATATATATATATATATATATATATATATATATATATATATATATATATATATATATATATTTATATATATATATAAATATATATATATTCCTATGATTTCACGAGGAAAATATCTTGATCACGAGCAAAATTGAGAGAGAGAGAGAGAGAGAGAGAGAGAGAGAGAGAGAGAGAGAGAGAGAGAGAGAGAGAGAGAGAGAGAGAGAGAGAGAGAGAGAGAGAGAGAGAGAGAACAAATGATAAAAAGATAGAATCAAGATATACGCACAAGTTAGGTAGACTGTGCCAGTATGCTGACACACCGTCGCCTGGGTAACCTGCAAACACCATTACAACCTTCATCAAACAACAGTTGTTCTGCCTGTCAAAACTCAGGTAAATAGCCACCAGTAATTGCCTAATGAGCCAGGTTAATTACCCTCACAGTGAAGTATTAACGGCTGTGAGGCAGAGCTAGTGTGCTGCAGTGAACAAATGTTCAAACCAGACACTGTTCACGGTTATGTCCACGATATGTTCTTAATGTTATTTTCATGTGTGTTGTGATCTTCCTGGTTGTTGGTTGTCCTCACAACTTGTTGTTCAGGTGGCTAGTCTGACCGTCCTGCCTGAAACCTTACTTACACCATTGGAGTAACGTGCAGCAGCAGCAGCTACTCCTGCATAGGTCCCTCACCGCTGATCTGGTTCTTACATCAGCTCGACAACATCCGCTCTGTGGGCTGCCATCTTGAACGTCTCCCTTGATCTCGTCCACACATTATCTAGTGACACTTGTCCTTATGACCACCCGCCACTACTGCAGTCACTCTCCCTCCCACGACCCTGTATGAGCAGGAGGAGCCTCACACCAGGACTGGTCGAGCAGGAGGAGCCTCACACCAGGACTGGTCGAGCAGGAGGAGCCTCACACCAGGACTGGTCGAGCAGGAGGAGCCTCACACCAGGACTGGTCGAGCAGGAGGAGCCTCACACCAGGACTGGTCGAGCAGGAGGAGCCTCACACCAGGACTGGTCGAGCAGGAGGAGCCTCACACCAGGACTGGTCGAGCAGGAGGAGCCTCCCACCAGGACTGGTCCAGCAGGAGGAGCCTCACACCAGGACTGGTCGAGCAGGAGGAGCCTCACACCAGGACTGGTCGAGCAGGAGGAGCCTCACACCAGGACTGGTCGAGCAGGAGGAGCCTCACACCAGGACTGGTCGAGCAGGAGGAGCCTCATACCAGGACTGGTCCAGCAGGAGGAGCCTCACACCAGGACTGGTCGAGCAGGAGGAGCCTCATACCAGGACTGGTCGAGCAGGAGGAGCCTCACACCAGGACTGGTCGAGCAGGAGGAGCCTCACACCAGGACTGGTCGAGCAGGAGGAGCCTCATACCAGGACTGGTCGAGCAGGAGGAGCCTCATACCAGGACTGGTCGAGCAGGAGGAGCCTCATACCAGGAGTGGTCGAGCAGGAGGAGCCTCACACCAGGACTGGTCGAGCAGGAGGAGCCTCACACCAGGAGTGGTCGAGCAGGAGGAGCCTCACACCAGGACTGGTCGAGCAGGAGGAGCCTCACACCAGGACTGGTCGAGCAGGAGGAGCCTCATACCAGGACTGGTCGAGCAGGAGGAGCCTCATACCAGGACTGGTCGAGCAGGAGGAGCCTCATACCAGGAGTGGTCGAGCAGGAGGAGCCTCACACCAGGACTGGTCGAGCAGCAGAAATGTTAGAGCAACAATCAAGGATGATATTCCATGTTGAACTGTTCCAAAACTTTTGATTAAAGTTATAATTACAAACTTTATTTTTTTCCTATGAGCTTACCAGTACAGTGGGTCTCCAGCTTACCAGTACAGTGGGTCTCCAGCTTACCAGTACAGTGGGTCTCCAGCTTACCAGTACAGTGGGTCTCCAGCTTACCAGTACAGTGGGTCTCCAGCTTACCAGTACAGTGGGTCTCCAGCTTACCAGTACAGTGGGTCCCCAGCTTACCAGTACAGTGGGTCTCCAGCTTACCAGTACAGTGGGTCTCCAGCTTACCAGTACAGTGGGTCTCCAGCTTACCAGTACAGTGGGTCTCCAGCTTACCAGTACAGTGGGTCTCCAGCTTACCAGTACAGTGGGTCTCCAGCTTACCAGTACAGTGGGTCTCCAACTTACCAGTACAGTGGGTCTCCAGCTTACCAGTACAGTGGGTCTCCAGCTTACCAGTACAGTGGGTCTCCAACTTACCAGTACAGTGGGTCTCCAACTTACCAGTACAGTGGGTCTCCAACTTACCAGTACAGCTGGACAGTGGCTGGTGGTGGTCACTTACTTGTTGTCTTCCCAAGATTGTTTTAACTTTGTTGGTTTATTAATACCTTTATAGCTATATGACCGTGATAGTGGCTATATGACCGTGATAGTGGCTAAATGTACGTGATAGTGGCTATATGACCGTGATAGTGGCTGAATGTACGTGATAGTGGCTATATGTACGTGATAGTGACTATATGTACGTGATAGTGACTATATGTACGTGATAGTGGCTATATGTACGTGATAGTGGCTATATGTACGTGATAGTGACTATATGTACATGATAGTGACTATATGTATATGTTCACTGGAGTGGGTCAGATGATGGCTCTCTGTTGAGAGGATCCATAAGTTTGGTATTTATTGATCTCTGGATCTTATTTCGTCCTTATGGTTGACTTGCCTATAGTTACGTGGTTTATGACTGCTTTGTTTACTGTTGCCTGGCTTACTGTTGCCTCCGCTACCACTACAACTACCACCACCACTACCACCACCACTACCATCAGCACTAACACCAGCACTTCCACCACCACCACCACTACCACCACCAGTGGTGGTAGTGGTGGTGGTGCCTGGGTAACATTCTCGTCTTCGTACATTATTGATGTACAGAAGGTCCAGTTGGTTAGCTGAACCTTCCCTTCCCAGCAGGTACTACCCATATTGTACCTTATACATTATATAATGTGTACATATGTACCATGTACATTATGTGCTGTTACGTTATGTACCATATACATTATGAATCATGTACATTATGCACCACTTACATCTTGCACAGCGTGCGTTATGTGCAGTATACATTCGTGAGTGATAGTGGAGTTGACTGACCACTGTCAGTGTAATAGTACAGTATATGCCAGGTGTTGCTAGGGAAGGTGTATGGTGTACGAAGAATGTCGTCCATCATGTGAGCTGGTCTGCATGTCGTGAACACTGGTTGTACCAGTGCTGTGTTGGCCACTTGGTGTGAATAATGGTGCTGGGTTGTACCAGTGCTGTGTTGGCCACTTGGTGTGAATAATGGTGCTGGGTTGTACCAGTGCTGTGTTGGCCACTTGGTGTGAATAATGGTGCTGGGTTAGTTATTACAGGTAGAAATATGACATTTTGAGGCGTGTGTCTCTGTTATAAATGGTCTTCAATATGTTCATCAGTGAGAGATGAATCAAATGATCACATGAGAACCAATGAAAGCTCGACAATCTCTCTCTCTCTCTCTCTCTCTCTCTCTCTCTCTCTCTCTCTCTCTCTCTCTCTCTCTCTCTCTCTCTTGAACCAGCTATCAGGAAGGCAGGGGTGAGAATCAATGGAATTCCTGAGGGAGAGGGAGATTGTATGGAGAGGGAAGTGTGAAGGAAGGAAGACTGCTTTCAAGAACGGACAGCTAATGGGTTGGTGACTCTCCTCCCGTCCCTCCCTCTCACCCTTCTTCTGTACCCTCCTCCCGTCCCTCCCTCTCACCCTTCCTCTGTACCCTCCTCCCGTCCCTCCCTCTCACCCTTCCTCTGTACACTCCTCCCGTCCCTCCCTCTCACCCTTCCTCTGTACCCTCCTCCCGTCCCTCCCTCTCACCCTTCCTCTGTACACTCCTCCCGTCCCTCCCTCTCACCCTTCCTCTGTACCCTCCTCCCGTCCCTCCCTCTCACCCCTTCCGCTGTACCCTCCTCCCGTCCCTCATCTGTTCCTCTCCCTTTCCCTTTCTCTCACCTTTCCAGTTCTCTTCTGTCAAGCCGTCACTCTCACCAATCTACCTCCATTATGACCCATCTCCCTCACCCTACCTCCTCCACACTTTACTCTCTCTGATGATTCAGGAATGATACTCCACACTTCACATGTGAGTGATGGAGGCCTTACTGACCACTCCTCTCTGCTGTTTGCCTCATCTGGTTCCCCGTGACCTACCACTGTTCCTGCTGTGACTGGTGATGGTGATGCTGCTGTGGTTGATGGTGATGCTGCTGTGGTTGATGGTGATGCTGCTGTGGTTGATGGTGATGCTGCTGTGGTTGATGGTGATGCTGCTGTGGTTGATGGTGATGCTGCTGTGGTTGATGTTGGTGGTTTGTGTGATGACTGAACCATGTGGTAGAAGCTACTTCACGAACCCTAGATACATACGATAATGTCCCCTGAATACATTGATGTGTTGCAGAAAAGTTGATATTGATGTATTGATATGTAACGAATGCGTTGATGACCCGGTATACAGTGATAACAATGTGGTACAGCTTCACTACAGTGGGTGATATTCCGAGAATGATCAGTCCACCTCTGAAGAAGATTACTTACCTGCTCTTCTAAGTTCCACTGTTGAGTATTATTGTAACTTGGCCCCCGAGTCTGATTGCTTCAACCCTCCAGAACAATTGATGTTGGCTCGAGTGCTGGAGACACCGTGTCTCTCCTTACGTTCAAGGTTGAGTGCATAAGAGATTCCCAGTCACCACACAGGCACACTTTGGTCAGTCCTTCTAATGAAACTGTGTGAGTTACTACACATTTCTCATGAAACTGTGTGAGTTACTACACATTTCTCATGAAACTGTGTGAGTTACTACACATTTCTCATGAAACTGTGTGAGTTACTACACATTTCTCATGAAATTGTGTGAGTTACTACACATTTCTCATGAAACTGTGTGAGTTACTACACATTTCTCATGAAACTGTGTTAGTTACTACACATTTCTCTTACACCATCATCAATTCCCCATCATGTCGTCTTACATCGTCCCCACTGATCATTCCTTATCCATCACGCTCATCCTCTTCCTTTTTCTTGCCTTTAAGACCCAACACTTACCACCGTATGTCATTATCATCTCAACTGTGTTTTCAAACATATCTATGTGTACACTTTTACTCATTGACATCTCGTGTCCACACCCGCCTCAGGCTTTCTCAGGGTTAAGACAATAGTATTCTATGATGATGCAATGTGTCTTGTGTCTTGCGTCTTGTGTCTTGTGTCTTGTGTCTTGTGTATTGTGTCTTGTGTCTTGTGTATTGTGTCTTGTGTCTTGTGTATTGTGTCTTGTGTCTTGTGTATTGTGTCTTGTGTATCATCACAAAGAATGATTTTCTTTCGGTTGTATCCTGAAGTCATGTCATGAACTGTACTGGACCACACTGACTGCTGTCCTGATATAATTTTTGCCTCATCATCTAAACGTTCAGCGTCTACAAATTTATCGGTAGTAAAAGATATTGAAATGAGTACATTTTTAAGTTATGTAATATAGAGAATAATAATATTAGAGGGTGCACCTTACACACTAGTTGTTATAATTTTTCTCTACATTAAACTTTAAAGATGACACAAATTTTTCAGTGTTGTCAAGAATGAATCATTATCTTAACAGACTGGCTGAAAACATAAGATGCCATCAACATATATGAACGATACATTACGTAGTTTTGTATCAATCAAATATCTAGTTTGAGGACATTCCATATATAAGTCTGTAAGCAGAGGATATAAGGCATTTCCCACAGCCTTACCAAACCTCTCACTAAACTATTTACTCGTCTGTGATGACTCATCCCCACTTCCCAACCACCCTCACCATCACCGTGACTCACTCACAACTCACCCTCATCGCTCACTAACAACCCACCCTCACCATCATCACCCCCCATGTCCCACCTACCCTCACCACCGCCACCCACTGCTCACGAGCTCCTCTGTTCCAGGCGGGAAATCGGAGCCCTGGAAGCTGAGAACTTCAGCCTAGAACGTCAACTGTTCAGCTACCAGAAGTCCATCGCTTACGCCCACTCGCGGGGTGCTTACGTGGATGACCTGGGTGAGGAGGGAGGGGAGTACACGCACGAGAGCTACACTAACGGCAGACGGGACTATCAGCAGGCAGACTACTCCTCCAGGGACTACGACTACGGCTACAGAGACCTGCCGGAGAGGACCTTCTCCACAGACACGGAGTATGCGTGAGACAGCCCAGGGAAGACCTCTGACGCGGCCTGTGTGTACGTGCAGTGTCTGACGAAGGCCTGGGAGGCAGCGCCCCTGGCCGGCAGGAGGAAGGACATGAAGCTACGCGGTGCGTGCAGCCAGGACCCTTGACTGTGTCGCACCTCTGTACAAGGTCACAACAGTATCCACAGATAACTCGAATATTTGCCCAAGATTTACGTCGACCAAAATGTTAGGAAAAATAAGTTGAGAATGTGTGTGTGTGTGTGTGAGGGAGACTCATGGTGGGTGGCCAGTGATGGGTGGTCATCAGCCAGGCAGTGTACATACATACATACATACATGATCATGATGATGATAATGATAAGTAGTTTTTAATGGAAGAATTGGAAAGTTAGGAACATGGAAGTAATGGTGAGGTCCGGGGAGGACCATGTGGGGGTGAGTGATTAAGAAATCTTGAGGTTATGTAAAGCCGCTCAGGAGGAGGTCTTGCCTGCCCCTCTCTCTAGTACAAGGTTCTCAGCAGATGTTTGTATCATCATCCCGAGATGTGCAGAGCCAAGAGCAGCTTGGTGATCAGCTCGCTGCCAGCTTGGTGAGGCGTGGCCTGCTCACCACACTCTCAAGATTATATTGTTTGGATAATTAGTTGGGATAATGATCTTCATTGTGGTAAGGTCTTGATCTCCTTCAACCACCTTGTTATTAACCTCACGTGGCTGTTGATTTGGTGAAATGAAACAATGGGTGAAGAATATGTAGTTAATGTGAGGGACAAATGATTTCCGGGTATTGTGTGGTAAATAAGAGGATAATGGTACAGTAATAACCAGATAATGTGAAGTCAGTCATTACATACGAACCCTAACCTCATCCAGCCTAGGGATGATAGTTACCGTAACTATGGTGATTGTAACAACCTGATCCCGGTCCCTAGCTGGTGTCCCGGCCGGAACACCCCCCTCCCGTCACCACATGTGACGGAAGAGGCGTCACACAGATATCAACACGAGACCATAGTGATGACGTATGACACAGAAGATGAGGTACACGTAGGCTGGTGAGACAAACTCCCTCAGTCTTTCATTGGTTGGGTTGATGTCTGGTAATATTCCACGTACTTTTATACTACTTAACTTCACATATTCTCTTGCCACTATCTACTAATTTATCTTTATAAGAGAAAAAGAAAAAGATCCAAATGATTCGCCTCCCAACGTCTCGTTTCTATCACCAGATCAATAGCCAGTTAGGTCAACGATTGTTGTAGTAATGAGGTGTACACAGGAGAGAACTTCTCACTTGTGGTATATTATTGGTAATATTTTCCTGATCAAGATTAACGCTGCTCTCTGTATTAGGGCAGTGAGTGAGGAGACGAACGACACTTGACCAATCGCCATCTCCCTCTGTTATGACGTCACGTTCATATATTGTTCCGAATGATGACGTCTGACAGTAGTAGTTAGTTACGTCAAAATAACATCAAAGTACCGCGTTTGTAGCTGATTCTTGGTAGTGTTCTCGTTCAATTGTCCTTATTACCCCAGTAGACTCCTCCCACACACCGTCTAGTTGTTCCATTTCCTGGAAATAGAAATGTTTTCTTTAAAATAAGAATCGAAGATAACAATATTGGCGTTACGTAGACCAGCTTCCTCTCCTACAGTGTTAGTCTTTTAAAAACCTAATTATAGTTGTAATTAGATACTCTTTTTCATTACAATATAAGAATGTGTCAAGAATATGTATATATATATATATATATATATATATATATATATATATATATATATATATATATATATATATATATATATATATATATATATATATATATATATATATATATATATATATATATATATATATATATGAAAAATTGGGATTAACGATACGCCCAATTCTCTGACCCCAGTGTTCACTGTGATGTATTTGGTGATCTGATGTGTGTTGGTGATGGTGATGCTGGTGATGATGATGATGATGATGGTGATGATGGTGATGATGATGGTGATGATGATGATGATGGTGATGGTGATGATGATGATGGTGATGATGATGGTGATGATGGTGATGCTGGTGATGATGATGGTGATGATGGTGATGATGGTGATGATGATGGTGATGATGATGATGGTGATGATGATGGTGATGATGATGATGATGATGATGATGATGGTGATGATGGTGATGATGGTGATGGTGATGATGGTGATGATGGTGATGATGATGGTGATGATGGTGATGGTGATGATGATGGTGATGATGGTGATGATGGTGATGATGATGATGATGATGATGATGGTGATGATGATGATGATGATGGTGATGATGGTGATGGTGATGATGGTGATGATGGTGATGATGATGGTGATGATGGTGATGATGATGATGATGGTGATGATGGTGATGATGGTGATGATGATGATGATGGTGATGGTGATGATGATGATGATGATGGTGATGATGATGGTGATGGTGATGATGATGATGATGATGATGATGATGATGGTGATGATGGTGGTGATGATGGTGATGATGGTGATGATGGTGATGATGATGATGATGATGATGATGATGGTGATGATGATGGTGATGATGGTGATGATGATGGTGATGATGGTGATGATGGTGATGATGATGATGATGATGATGATGATGATGATGGTGATGATGATGATGGTGATGATGATGATGATGATGATGATGGTGATGATGATGGTGATGATGGTGATGATGGTGATGATGATGATGGTGATGATGGTGATGGTGATAATGGTGATGATGGTGGTAGTTGTGAATCATGATAAGAATAGTGACAACGAAGTCCAGGTGAGACAAGGAGGGTCACCAGGCAACAACGGCACACAACACCAGCAGCCACAAGAGTGGGTTCACCACTCACCACCACAACACAATATAGCGTTCACTGTACACCTACGGTTAGGTTCACCAAGTTACCAGCACGCACCAGGTAGACTGCACCAACCTGTCATATACCAGGTCACCAGCAGACACCAGACAAAGCTCATCAAGTTACCAGGTACCAGCAAACATCAAACTAACTTCTCCAAGTTACCAGGTACCAGGTAGGGCATACCAGCAGACACCAGGCTGGGTCACCAAGACAGTGAGACCTGGGGCTAGGTTGGCCAAAGCTCTCCTTCCTCACCATATCAGTTATGTACTGTTGATAACTTATCACACAAGAAACACGCCATCTTCTTAGACTTGTACAGTGTGTGTGTGTGTGTGTGTGTGTGTGTGTGTGTGTGTGTGTGTGTGTGTGTGTGTGTGTGTGTGTGTTACCCCTTCCGGTGTACTACGAAGACTAATATGCCCACCAGTACTATAGGACAGTACAGTTATAAAGTACTATAGTACAGTACAATAATGAATTACTGTAGTACAGTACAGTAATAAAGTACTTTAGCAAGGATGTAGACGACCCTACCCCACTAACATTATGTTAGGAAAGTTTGAATGAATTATAATGATACTGTACTTGTACATTGCTACCGTACCAGAGGTGTACTTGTACACTGCTACCGTACCAGAGGTGTACTTGTACACTGCTACCGTACCAGAGGTGTACTCGTACACTGCTACCGTACCAGAGGTGTACTCGTACACTGCTACCGTACCAGAGGTGTACTTGTACACTGCTACCGTACCAGAGGTGTACTTGTACACTGCTACCGTACCGGAGGTGTACTTGTACATTGCTACCGTACCAGAGGTGTACTTGTACATTGCTACCGTACCAGAGGTGTACTTGTACATTACTACCGTACCAGAGGTGTACTTGTACATTACTACGGTACCAAAGGTGTACTTGTACATCTCAGACCTTCATGTACTACATCTCTCTGCTCAAGTTATTTTTTCCAATATGTATTATTATAAGTACTCTTGGAGTGCATTACTATACACCACAACCATATACATATGTGTGTGTGTGTGTATGTGTGTGTTTGTGTGTGTGTATGTGTATATGTGTGTGTGTGTGTGTGTGTGTGTATGTGTGTGTGTGTGTATATGTGTGTGTGTGTGTGTGTGTGTGTGTGTGTGTGTGTGTGTGTGTGTGTGTGTGTGTGTGTATGTGTGTGTGTATGTGTATGTGTGTGTGTATGTGTATGTGTGTGTGTGTGTGTGTGTGTGTGTGTGTGTGTGTGTGTGTGTGTATGTGTGTGTGTGTGTGTGTGTGTGTGTATATGTGTGTGTGTGTGTGTGTGTGTGTGTGTGTGTGTGTGTGTGTGTGTGTGTGTGTGTGTGTGTGTGTGTGTGTGGAACAATCCACAGGTGGGCGAGAAAGTAAAAACACCAACGTGGGCCAGGCCAAGGAGGGGTACTTGACAGCCATTGTAGTGGTGTCTCACAGAGCCACTGTAACTAACCAGCCGATATCACAGAGAGAGAGAGAGAGAGAGAGAGAGAGAGAGAGAGAGAGAGAGAGAGAGAGCCACCCCTCCTCAGCCAGTACAGTCCACAGTTTCCGTGTACCAGCTCCCCCCCCCCCCCCCCCCACCTCCAGGGGTAAGGTGTACCATAACACGACAACATGATGATGGTGAACATATAATGTGTTTGTAACATAATCCATTATTGAACATGACGTAAACCTGCACACACACACACACACACACACACACACATACACACACACACACACACACACACACACACACACACACACACACACACACACATACACACACACACACACACACACACACACACACACACACACATACACACACACACACACACACAAACATGAGCCAGCTCACACGTCCACATATTCTCAGCCTCACTGTCATGTGGAGAACGCTACGCGTTAGCCTTCCATACTGGCACAGTGTGGTGGTGGGGAGCTGAGCACGTCCCCCTTCCCTCCCCAGTAGTCTCCCCACAATACAGCCAGTGTTGCCATACTCCCCCTCCTCCCCAGTAGTCTCCCCACAATACAGCCAGTGTTGCCATACTCCGCGTCAGTATACGCCATGTGGCTTGATTCCTGCCTTACTCAGAACAACTGGCAACGATGTATATGTTCTGCTGGGGTGTTATGGTAATGCATTCCCTGTTGTTCACGCGTGTTCACAACTTGTTATACTACGCCACAGATAGGTTCAAATTGTTCATACTTTTCACGGTTGCCATCCCATCAAGTCTTCAAGATAATGAACTATCTTCAATTTCTTTCTTTAGTAATGATTTTATGTTTATTTGTCACCCTCTCTTGTTACACGATTATCTTCTGTCACCCTCTTTATGTTTATCCTGATTTTGCCTGTACCTGCTGTACATCTGGCATGTCTGCTGTACTTGCTGTACATCTGGCATGTCTGGTGTACCTGCTGTACATCTGGCATGTCTGCTGTACTTGCCGTACATCTGGCATGTCTGCTGTACCTGCTGTACATCTGGCATGTCTGCTGTACATGCTTTACATCTGGCATCTCTGCTGTACATGCTGTACATCTGGCATATCTGCTGTACCTGCTGTACATCTGGCATGTCTGCTGTATTCTTATACATTTGGCATATCTGCTGGACTTGTTGTACACATGTCTTGTCTTCTGTATTTGTTATACATCAGGTATGGCTACTGTATCATCTGTACTTCTAAAATGTCCAGTTTATCTTCTGAATATTTGACATTTCTACTATCCTTCTGTACATCTGGTATGTCTGCTGTTCCTGCTGTACATCTGGCATGTTCACTATACCTGCTGTACATCTGGTATATTTGCTGTACTTATTGTACATTTGGTATGTCTGCTGTACCTGTTGTACATTTAGCATTTCTGCTGTACCTGTTGTACATCTGGGCTGTCTGCTGTACATCTGAATTGTCTGCTGTACCTGATGTAGTTATGGCATGTCTGCTGTACTTGCTGTACATCTGCATGTTTGCTGTACCTGCTGTACATCTGTCATTTCTGCTGTACCTGATGTGGATATGGCTTGTCTGCTGTAGCTGCTGTACATCTGGCATGTCTGCTCTAACAGCTATACATCTGGCATGTCTGCTGTAGTTGCTGCACATCTGGCATGTCTGCTATAGTTGCTGTACATCTGGCATGTCTGCTATAGTTGTTGTACATCTGGCATGTCTGCTGTAGCAGCTGTACATCTGGCATGTCTGCTGTAGTTGCTGTACATCTGGCATGTCTGCTGTAGTTGCTGTACATCTGGCATGTTTGCTATAGTTGCTGTGCATCTGGCATGTCTACTGAAGCAGCTGTTCATCTGGCATGTCTGCTGTAGTTGCTGTACATCTGGCATGTCTGCTGTTGTTGCTGTACATCTGGCATGTCTACTGTACCTCTGGCATCATATTCCCTCATGACGGTGCACATTTTCTGTCTATATCCATCCTTATGAAATTCGTTATCATTTCTCTATTTTTGTTAGTCACTTTACTTACCGTCTAACTTATATGCTCTTAGTATATGCACTTGTTTTACTTACCTACTTGTTTACATATCCACTTTTACTTCATCTACCTACTTTATTCATTTAATTTTACTCCATCTACTTATTTACTTATTCGATTTTACTTCATCTACTCACTTTACTTATCTACTTTTACTTTTCAATTTTATATACTTATCTTATTCCTCTCAATTTTTTCATACTTTTACCTCGAAGCAAATATTTGTATACAAGATATTCAATAATCGTTTTTTGACTTTAATGATCTTTTTCCGACATTTACTTATGAAATGTACCAAGATTTTCGACTTTGTGATCTTTTCCTCCATTGTAAGTATTGTATTGTGATGTTTTACATATCTGTCATGTAGCTCGATAGTTCACTTGTGTTGGTAACAATAGCTAGTGTAGTTAGCTCGCCTATCATAGCTTACTAATTGAGTACGATAACTTTATTACTTGAGTACGATAACTTTATGAAATAAGTACGACAACCTTATCTCTTGAGTACGATAGCTTTGTCAATCAAGATAACTTTATCAATTACGTACGATAACTTTTCCAATTGTGTACAACAACTTCATAAATGGAGTAAGATAACTTTACCAATTGCGTACGATAATTAACTTCATTGATTAAGTACGATAAGTTTGCCAATCAATCATGATAACTATCAACTGAGTTCGACTTTATGAATTGAGTACAATAACTTACCAATTCAGTAGAGGACTTTATCTCATGCGATAATACAGTAATTTATAAAGATGGCTTTATCAATTGCATACGATAACTTTATTGAGTAATACTGATAGACGAGCATAAAACTTTATTGAGTAGGGTAACTTTATTGTTTTATTAGGATATCTTGACCCATTGAAAACGAAATCTTATTCCAATCGTCCTCAAGAGGTTAGTTGACTTTTTCAGAATATATAGACCATTTCCTGTTTTCTTTCGGACACAGCGACCTGAACCAAGGAATATGTGACCAGATTCGCCATTTTGGTTCGTCATATTGGGCCCGTCCCACAGACACAGTCAGCATGTAGTAAGTAGACTTCAATAAAATTTCTTGTGAAGAGACTTTTAGAGTTACTCTTGAACGTACGTCAATAATCATTATTTTCTTACATAAAGTTATGATCAAAGTATGAAAGAAATTATATTTGTTTAGTAAGTTTTGTCTTTTGATGATGAGCAGCTGTGAGACAGCTGTACGATAATTCAAGTTTGTCAAGACGTTCGGTGTGCCTGGGGATACTCGAACCAGCAGCCACCGTACCAGCGAGGGTCGAGACCAGCCAACCCACCACCACTACGGCGAGGCCAGATACGAAAGGGGAAGGTTGAAGGAAAATTGAACCGGAGAGAGAGAGAGAGAGAGAGAGAGAGAGAGAGAGAGAGAGAGAGAGAGAGAGAGAGAGAGAGAGAGAGAGAGAGAGAGTGTAGGGAGGGAGGGATCAGAGAAGAAGGTAAATATTGTATGGAAGATGAAGCGGGAGAGGAAGTGGAAGGTGAGGTCCCCAGGCAGAGCCGTGTGTGTGACGTGTCTGGCCCGTCCTTGGTCATGCTCAGAACGCTCTTCCAGACGCTGGCGGCTCCTGAACTTGTTCCCTTGCTCCGCCCTCTTAGTCATTCTGTGTCTTAAACAGCATTTTTTGCAATAAAGTTTCCACCATTATATAATTTAAGGTTAGTGAGGTAGATCATTAATAGCCATCTTGGCCAGCGAGAATTATCTCGAGACCAACTTGATAGCGCAGTGTTTACATTGTCTCGCAACATGTAGGGTTCATTCACAGTCTTCTGATAGAGGTAATAATAATAATGATAATAATAATGATAATAATAATAATAATAATAATAATAATAATATATTGGTGTGTTAAACCTTTCTCAAGGCTCTAGCATTTGTCACGAGTCTCTAAACCAGATTATTATTCCACCTGGGAACTGTAACTTGTGGTGTAGAAGCCACAGTTAAGCAGTCTTCCTCTTCCTTCCTGCTACACTGGAGGCGTGATCCAGTGTAGCCAGCGATCTCGCCCTCACCAGGACGGGGGCCCCAGGGTTACTGAGGGGCTTGGCTTCACCAGGACGGGGGCCCCAGGGTTACTGAGGGCTTGGCTTCACCAGGACGGGGGCCCCAGGGTTACTGAGGGGCTTGGCTTCACCAGGACGGGGGCCCCAGGGTTACTGAGGGGCTTGGCTTCACCAGGACGGGGGCCCCAGGGTTACTGAGGGGCTTGGCTTCACCAGGACGGGGGCCCCAGGGTTACTGAGGAGCTTGGCTTCACCAGGACGGGGGCCCCAGGGTTACTGAGGGGCTTGGCTTCACCAGGACGGGGGCCCCAGGGTTACTGAGGGGCTTGGCTTCACCAGGACGGGGGCCCCAGGGTTACTGAGGGGCTTGGCTTCACCAGGACGGGGGCCCCAGGGTTACTGAGGGGCTTGGCTTCACCAGGACGGGGGCCCCAGGGTTACTGAGGAGCTTGGCTTCACCAGGACGGGGGCCCCAGGGTTACTGAGGAGCTTGGCTTCACCAGGACGGGGGCCCCAGGGTTACTGAAGAGCTTGGCTTCTCCAGGACGGGGGCCCCAGGGTTACTGAGGAGCTTGGCTTCACCAGGACGGGGGCCCCAGGGTTACTGAAGAGCTTGGCTTCACCAGGACGGGGGCCCCAGGGTTACTGAGGAGCTTGGCTTCACCAGGACGGGGGCCCCAGGGTTACTGAAGAGCTTGGCTTCACCAGGACGGGGGCCCCAGGGTTCCAGTCCCCCTGGTGTTTACTTATGTAAATACTTCCTCAACAGTGAACTGCGTCCCGCCACCTGGCCAGCTCCTGTGCACCACGTGACCACACGTACCTACGTCACCACTATACTGTGACGTAAGCAGGTTGCTCAGTGTACCGCAAGGACGATGAAAACAAATGATATATGACGGAGGAGCTGGACTCTCTCTCTCTCTCTCTCTCTCTCTCTCTCTCTCTCTCTCTCTCTCTCTCTCTCTCTCTCTCTCTCGCTTGTCACTGATACCACTCTCCTAAACTAGTCATACCACTGACTGATAGCAGCTATCTTAAGTAACCCTACTAGTGGTACCAGCTACGTTAAATAGCCCTACCAGTGTTACCACCTGCCTGAACTAGCCCTACCAGTGTTACCACCTGCCTGAACTAGCCCTACCAGTGTTACTACCTGCCTGAACTAGCCCTACCAGTGTTACCACCTGCCTGAACTAGTCCTACCAGTGTTACCACCTGCCTGAACTAGCCCTACCAGTGTTCCCACATGCCTGAACTAGCCCTACCAGTGTTACCACCTGCCTGAACTAGCCCTACCAGTGTTCCCACATGCCTGAACTAGCCCTACCAGTGTTACCACCTGTCTGAACTAGCCCTACCAGTGTTCCCACCTGCCTGAACTAGCCCTACCAGTGTTACCACATGCCTGAACTAGCCCTACCAGTGTTACCACCTGCCTGAACTAGCCCTACCAGTGTTACCACCTGCCTGAACTAGCCCTACCAGTGTTACCACCTGCCTGAACTAGCCCTACCAGTGTTCCCACATGCCTGAACTAGCCCTACCAGTGTTGCCATCTGCCTGAACTAGCCCTACCAGTGTTACCACCTGCCTGAACTAGCCCTACCAGTGTTCCCACATGCCTGAACTAGCCCTACCAGTGTTGCCATCTGCCTGAACTAGCCCTACCAGTGTTACCACCTGCCTGAACTAGTCCTACCGGTGTTACCACCTGCCTGAACTAGCCCTACCAGTGTTACCACCTGCCTGAACTAGCCCTACCAGTGTTCCCACATGCCTGAACTAGCCCTACCAGTGTTGCCATCTGCCTGAACTAGCCCTACCAGTGTTACCACCTGCCTGAACTAGCCCTACCAGTGTTACCACCTGCCTGAACTAGTCCTACCGGTGTTACCACCTGCCTGAACTAGTCCTACCGGTGTTACCACCTGCCTGAACTAGCCCTACCAGTGTTACCACCTGCCTGAACTAGCCTTACCAGTGTTACCACCTGCCTGAACTAGCCCTACCAGTGTTGCCATCTGCCTGAACTAGCCCTACCAGTGTTACCACCTGCCTGAACTAGTCCTACCAGTGTTACCACCTGCCTGAACTAGTGGTTCGTAACACAATTTCCTGCAGCTATTCTTCACGTGTCACGTGCCATAAGTTACCTCATACCACTGGTGGTGGTGTCTTCCTCTCTTACCATCACTATTTCCTTCACTGCTTCCAGACTTATACCAGCTGTTCCAGGTACTGTGTCCAGGTTGGCTACACTAGCAGCAGCAGTGTTGTGGTGTGGCTGGAGGGGGGGAGGGGGGAGGGGGTCTCCTCCAGCTTGCCTCTGGTCCTGCCTCACACAACAACAACAACAACAACAACAACAACAACAACAACATAACATTAGTCTCAAGATGGAACATCTGCCAACTGGTACACAGAGTACAGTACATGTGAGTACACACGGTACTACAGGTGTACTACTACTGCATAACAAACTGTACTACAAAGTACACTGCAAATGTACTGAAGCTGTGTTGGATGTGCAATACAGTCGTAAGGTGTACAAGTAGTCACTAAAAATGTACAACATTACATGTTAATGTTGCGATACATATATGTATTACTTGTGTACTGGAAGCACAATGTAGTACTTAAAAAGTACTTCAAATGTATTTGATGTGTACTACAATCATAGTACATGTATTACGTATCCAATGCTGATGTGCTAGAAATGTACTAAATGTGTAAAACCAATGTACTTCGTATATTCAGAAAACTTCATGTAATGAAGGTGTAGCACAGTTGTACTACCTGCTCATGAGTTGCACCAGCGGCATGAGATGTAACAGGTGTAGTAGAAGTAATGTACCAAAGTTGTATTACACATGTACAGCACGTGGAAATAAACATTGTGAAGTACATATGTAAGGAAGTGTATCACAGTCGTAGTACATATGTAAAGTCATTGCACCAATGGTGTAGTGCACATGTGCAGCCAGGATACCAAAGGTTAAGTACACATGTACAGCTAGTATACCAGAGGTGCAGTACACATGTACAGTCAGTATGCCATAAATGTAATACATATGTACAGTCAGTACACAGCAGGTGTAGTACATATCTAAAATCGATGTACCAAAAGTACATATATAGTACATATGTACAGCCAGTGTACTAGAGGTGTAGTACATATGTGCAGCCGGTGTAGCAGAGGTGTAACACATATGTAAAATCATTTTACCAGTGGTGAGTACATATGTACAGCCAGTGTACCAGAGGTGCAGTTTACATATCCAATCAATGTTACAGAAGGGAGTACATATGTACAGCCAGTGTACCAGAGGTGCAGTTTACATGTCCAATCAATGTTACAGAAGTGAGTACATATGTACAGCCAGTGTACCAGAGGTGCAGTTTATATGTCCAATCAATGTTACAGAAGTGAGTACATATGTACAGGTAGTGCGCTAGAGGTACAGTACATTTGTACAATCAGAGCACCGGTGGCTAGCTGCTACACATGTTACCACGGTACTAAAAGTGCACTATATTATATAGAACCATTCTACTGCAGGTGTAGTAAATGTGTACTACCAATGTACTATAAGTGAGGTACACTTGTATCAACAGTGTACTAGATGTCAAGTACACATGTACTACCGGTCAGATACACCCAATGTACTAGAGGGGAGTAGAAATGTACTACCAATGTACTATAGGTTAAGTAAACACAAATTACTAATGTATTAAGGATGAAGTACACATTTGCTACCAATGTGCTAGATGTGAAGTACGAGTGTATTACCGCTGTACTAGAGCTGTAGTACACATATACTACTTTGCTACCGGTGTACAAGAGGTTTAGTACACATGTACTACCACCGTACTAGAGATGAAGTTCACATGTACTACCTGTCTACTAAAGGTGTATGCACATGCACCACCGGTGTACTAGACGTATAGTATACATGTACTACCACTGTACTAGATGTGTAATGCACATGTACTACCACTGTACTAGAGGTGCAGTGATACGCACTACCGGTGTGCTAGAGGTGTAGTTCACATATAGTACCACTGTACCAGAGGTGTAATTCACATGTACTACCGCTGTACTAGAGGTGTAGTATTATTTACTATCGGTGTACCAGAGGTGTAGTACACATGTACTACCATTGTGCTAAAGGTGTAGTGCACATGTACTACCAGTTTACTAGAGATGCACATGTACACATGTACTACCGGTGTACTAGGGGTGTACATGTACACATGTACTAAGGGTGTACATGTACACATGTACTAGGAGTGTACATGTAGCGGCGACGTTCAAGTTCCAGTTCATCCTGCCTCTGAAACAGTGTTGTCACCCACCCACTCAACATTTGTAATACTGTCATTGTTTATCATAAAAATGGAACTTTTTTTTATTATTTTTCTTATATATATATATATATATATATATATATATATATATATATATATATATATATATATATATATATATATATATATATATATATATATATATATATATATATATATATATTTATATATATATATATATATATATATATATATATATATATATATATATATATATATATATATATATATATATATATATATATATATATATATATATATATATATATATATATATATATATATATATATATATATATATATATATATATATATATATATATATATATATATGGCATCTTGGGTATGATGCTCGACGCTGAGTTATGCTGTTTCGTGCTGGGGTGTGCTGGTGCACTATGCTGAAATATGCTACTCTATGCGGGGGTATGCTGATGCACTATGCTGATGTATGCTACTGTATTTTTAGGTATTGTGTTCCATGCTGGAGTATGCTGCTTGTCTATGCTAAGGCATGCTGCTCTATGCTGGGGTATGCTGCTGCTTTATACTGAGTATGTGTCTCTATGTTTGTTAAGTAGGTTTATGCTGGGGTATGCTGCCTCATGATGTGTATGCCATTCCATGCTAGGGTATGCTGAGCTATGCTTGCAAGCCCTGGCGAGATGTGTTGGTTGTGGAGCTGCCGGTGTATGCTGAAGTATGCTGAAGAATGCTAAGGTTTGCTATGTCCACTAAATTAATTTTGGTATGCTGGTCAGGCTATGCTGATGTATGCTGCTCCATACGACAGTATATGCTGGCACTTGATGGTATACAGGGAACTGTGCTGGGTTACAAGGTGTTATGAGGAGAGAAGAGCAGTGTCAGATGAGGCGATATATCACACTGGATATGCTGATATTCTCGTATGTGCTCAGTCACGTCAAGGTATGCTGAAGTATGCTAGGATATACAGAGCTTTGCTGGAGAACATAGAGGTATAATGACGTGTACCTGCGTAGGATGGGACATTCAAACATCTTTATCGATATGCTTTAATATGTTAGAGTATGTTGGTTAATGGTGGAGTATGCTGATGTATAGATATACCTTACTTTAGCATATGATCATTCTTACTAATGTATGCTTGCACAAGGATGTTATGTTGACGCATACCGGATATATTGGCGTGTGCGTCAGTATGCTAATGTATGCTCGTGTATGCTGAAGAATGGCAAGTTATACTGAGGTATGTTTTATATTCTGACGTATGTTTGAGACTTAGAAAATGATAAGGTATGTTTAACTGTGCTATACACGCTGGTATGTGCTGGTGATTGCGAGGATATACTGGGATATGATTGTGTCTGCAGTGTAGGAGAATGCTAGGGGCATACTGAGTTAAAGCTATGTATGCTGTAGTATGCTTTGGTATAACTGTAGTTATGATGGTCAAATGACCATTCTCGGATGACCAACATACTCTCGCGTGGCGTGGCATACTCTCATCATATACAGGGCTAGTTAGCACAGTCCTTGTTATACTAGCCGTGAGTATATCGTCCTCAGCATACCTCAGCAGTTTAGCATAGTAGCCCAGGGATAGATGGCTACCCCTGGCTCTGTAGAGGAAGGATGTGTGACGCGTCAGCACTGAGGTCAAACATGACCCTGGTCTGACCTTACCTGATGGATGATGACCGGCTTACATAGTGACCCGATAATTCTGTGGTCAAGATTTATGAAGAATTATCAGAGTGGACGATATATGAGGTCATGACCTAGCTGGGTGTAGCTGTGTTGGGCGGGTCAAGATAATGCCAGACCTGCTCCACACAACAGACCCTCCAGGTCTCGCGCCAGCCACATCTCGAGACCAGCCTGGACATCTCGTGCTGGCCATATCTAGAGACCTGATCTTTAAGATTCCTTGCCAATGGTCTCTAGGACACAGACCCTGTCCATCTACCCGATGGTTTCTCGGTCACGGACCATTTACCTTCACTACACAAACCTGGGTGTGAGGGGCAGCACGCGTGCCCACCTCACACCGGCAGGTACCTCACCCAAAACCTCCAATACTTCAGGAATTACTACTCTTGTACTTTGGCAACACTGCTCTCACTCACTGTAGCATTTATATGAACAAAAAATATTTGCTTTAAAGAACATTATTTTGAAAAATATATTTTGTGTTTTCTTTGCCTGTTTTATGCATTGAATATTGAATAAAGATAAATATTTCGGCAACAAATGTATTTCTTTACATATGTCACCCATACTCCTGCTCATCCACATATGTCCATCTTCTCCTGCAACTAAAAGAAAATTGTATGTGTACATGGTCTCACAAAAACTCACTCTCGACACCCGACAACTCACTCAATTTTTCTTTCTCTTTTCAGATCCAACTGAGTCAGAAAAAAAGAAATATATATATATATATATATATATATATATATATATATATATATATATATATATATATATATATATATATATATATATATATATATATATATATATATGTTGGAAAGGATCACAATTTTGCGCGTGATCAAGATATTCCTATGAGTCCACGGGGAAAATGAAACACGAAAAGTTCCCAAGTGCACTTTCGTGTAATAATCACATCATCAGGGGAGACACAAGAGAGAAATATAACAGTCAGTTGATATACATAGTTGATATACATCGAAGAGACGAAGCTAGGACGCCATTTGGTAAACATGTGATTGTCCAATCACATGTTTACCAAACATGGACAATCACATGTTTACCAAATGGCGTCGTAGCTTCGTCTCTTCGATGTATATCAACTGACTGTTATATTTCTCTCTTGTGTCTCCCCTGATGATGTGATTATTACACGAAAGTGCACTTGGGAACTTTTCGTGTTTCATTTTCCCCGTGGACTCAGGAATATCTTGATCACGCGCAAAACTGTGATCCTTTCCAACCATATATATACATATATATATATATATATATATATATATATATATATATATATATATATATACATGAACCCATCATTTCCTTAAGGGTTTACTAAGTATCCGATAGGAAGACAGACAGACAGACAGACAGACATAGGAGACGTGATATGACGGGTTGACAAGAGAGTCAGTATGGCAGAGTTGGGCAGTTGTCTTAACAGTACGTCATTAATGCGAAGGTTTGAGGCGTGTATGATATACCAGTTAAGCTGTTCAAACCGGCAAGTGAAAGTGTAAAGTTCTAAGTACTGTGTGTTGTAGATAAGTACTGTGTGTTGTAGATAAGTACTGTGTGTTGTAGGTAAAGCATAATGTGAAGAGAAACCCTGTACTGACTGAGTGTAGAAGACTGACAACATACCCAGCATGTAGATATGATCATGTAGGGAGATGTGAGGACTGTGGGCCGACCTGCTTGATGAACCAAACGTGTGAGGTAAACAACACAACGTTAGAAGTAAGATCACATTGTACTAACACAAACATGCATTACAAAATTTATAATCTGACAAATTATAGAAAATGTTTAGGAAATTCACTTGAAGTTGTAACGGTTGACGTACGTAGAACCCTTGACTGTGTACGTGTCTGTGGATCATGAGAGTGTCTGGCGAATTATGATGGAGATGGTCAGCTACTGGAGGAATTAGGTTGAAAATGAAATGTACTTTGGTATAACCAGTGGAGTGAAGCAGTACCCTTCATCATTATTGAAGGGTTTAAAGGATTGTTAGCACTATGTTCTTACCACCACCAGGAGAGGATGTAAACATAGCTGGTTGACAGCAACACAGAGGAAGGTTATAACAGTTCTTCTGAACACAAGAAGGATAGAAGAACACCAAATGAACAAACTTGGAAGAACATGGCTGCTGCTAAAGCCCCTCTGTCATGTCCACCGCTCTGGTCCTGCCTCACCTCACACACTAGGTACAGCTTCAGCCGACAGTAAGGACGCCATGTGTACCAGTTTTTCTCTGGCCACTGTCACGTCCTGACCTGATCCCAGCCTGACCTGACCTCTGCCACTATAGATACTCTCTGAACATGATCTTCACATCACCACTACACCGTCACAACAACACCGTCACCTGCTTCTGTATATTGACTTATTTCTAGTGCGTGGGAGAGGTGCTGCAGACCACAGTCGTTAATGAGGCTGGTCTGTAGTTCAGCGCCTCTTCCTGGCCTTATAGATGAGTGTGGCGTTTTCTCTTTTCCACTCCTCTATCTAGCACTTTGCTTCCCCCAGCAACACCTGTAAGACTATTTCAAGATGTCTGTCACGCGTAGCAACTCACATATGCACCACATTTGGTGATATTTCATCAGGATTTTCACTGATCGTTGTATGGATCAAGACAGTTCACCATCATGATCAAGTAACCAGCTCTTCTATAAAGCCTCCTTCTCCCCTTCTTGCCTGACAGGTGTCGGGGCTGCAGGACTCACACTGTTCCTCACATATGTGCACATCATCCTGCACGATCCTTCACTCTAAATCATTTAAACATGAGCTGCTCTTGATCTGACAATCTAATCCTGACGAATATATGTGAAAGAGTTGACTCCTGTTTTGTCCTGTCCATAATAACTGCTAAACTTGTTCCTGTCTCATGTTCACCTTACACGTGCTGGTGGAGTGCAATGTTGTCTATATCTCCGCAACACATCTTCCAACTCCTCAGTTTTCTAGATCTTTTATCAACACCTTCTTCCTTCTGTTATAACCTTGCCTGTGTATGTAAGGCTGGAGATGTGGCACCTCCTTCCCATCCTCTCGCCCCGGTACACGACCTTCACATGGCCCTCATCACCACACCCACCTTCCTCCCTGCTCCACTCCGTCTCCCGCTCTACTGTACCATACAAGTTGTTAAGGTTTATTATTGTACATGATCATATCTCCTAGTTCTCTCCTGTCTCACCCCTTCCCTATAACATGTGTGTGTGTGTGTGTGTGTGTGTGTGTGTGTGTCTGTGTGTGTGGAAGGATAAACAGGAGGTTCAGAATAAGATATAAGTAGATCATTAATGAAATAAAGACACAGAACCTGTACGTTATCAAGACATGAGAGAGAACATGTTATTAGTCAGATTGTTTACATTATGGTAACCATGGTAACTGGTAGGACGCCATGATGGAGGAAGCTCCACTGCTACAGTGTCCCTCCCTCACTGATGGTGGTGATATAGCTTCTCCCTCCCTCACTGATGGTGGTGATATAGCTTCTCCCTCCCTCACTGATGGTGGTGATATATTGTCTCTGTCCCTCACAATAGATGGTGATATAGCGTCTCCCTCCCTCACTGTAGGGGGTGATATAGTGTTTACCTCCTTCATTGGTGGTGGTGATGGAGGTAGTGTCTTCCTCCCTCACTAGTGGTGGTGATGGAGGTATAGTGTGTTCCTCCCTCACTGTTGGTGGTGGTGGGGATATAATCTCTTCCTCCCTCACTTGTGGTGGTGGTGGTGGGGATATAATGTCTTCCTCCCTCACTGGTGGTGGTGGTGGTGGGGATATCGTCTCTTCCTCCCTCACTGGTGGTGGTGGTGGTGAGAATATAGTGTCTTCCTCTCTCACTGGTGGGTAGTGACCTCTGCTGCCATGGGAGGGACCTGTGTTACCCGTGTGATGACCTGTGTTACCCGTGTGATGACCTGTGTTACCCGTGTGATGACCTGTGTTACCTGTGTGATGACCTGTGTTACCTGTGTGATGACCTGTGTTACCTGTGTGATGATTTGTGTTACCCGTGTGATGACCTATGTTACCTGTGTGATGACCTGTGTTACCTGTGTGATGACCTGTGTTACCTGTGTGATGACCTGTGTTACCTGCGTGATGATTTGTGTTACCTGTGTGATGACCTGTGTTACCTGTGTGATGATTTGTGTTACCTGTGTGATGACCTGTGTTACCTGTGTGATGACCTGTGTTACCTGTATGATGACCTGTGTTACGTGTGGCAAGTGTGTCTTATCCAGCTCCACCATGTTTCCTGTCCTGCGTGTTTAGTACGTGTACCTGGTTTGTGACCTGCAGTTGACCTAACTGACCTCGCCATATTACTCCTTGTACTCGTGTCTCAGGTACCTAACTAGTGTATCCCTAACATTGAGGTCAACACTCAGGTGTGGAGGGTAATTCCTGCCTGGCCTGACCACTGAGTGGTGATGATACTGACCAACTCCTGCCCGTCTGCCTCACCTCTACTGTGTGACCAACTCCTCTACTGTAACTACCTTCCAGCACACGACACAGGGGGGAGAGAGAGAGAGAGAGAGAGAGAGAGAGAGAGAGAGAGAGAGAGAGAGAGAGAGAGAGAGAGAGAGAGAGAGAGAGAGAGAGAGAGAGAGAGAGAGAGAGAGAGAGAGAGAGCTACAAGGTTATCTGATCACAGACACATCAAGGTCATCAGACCATAACATTATGACCCATAAAGAGGCAAGGATGGATGGCAGCAGCCCCCCCCCCCCTCCTCCCTCATCCTAGGTACAACATGAAGGATGAAGACATGCATCCTACAGGGTGGGAAGGATGAAGACATGCATCCTACAGGGTGGGAAGGATGAAGACATGCATCCTACAGGGTGGGAAGGGTGAAGACATGCATCCTACAGGGTGGGAAGGATGAAGACATGCATCCTACAGGGTGGGAAAGCCTGCATGATCATCTCACACTAGATACCTATATGTATCATTATCTTTACGTCACTAAAGGTATATAATGAACGTACAGGATATAATACAATACTACCCCAGAAGGTGGACTGCATCTCTCCAGTGTGGCTACTGCCACTCCCTGGCCAGGAGGACGCTACCAGTCCTGGGTCTGGCCACTCCCTGGCCAGGAGGACGCTACCAGTCCTGGGTCTGGCCACTCCCTGGCCAGGAGGACAGTACCAGTCCTGGGTCTGGCCACTCCCTGGCCAGGAGGACGCTACCAGTCCTGGGTCTGGCCACTCCCTGGCCAGGAGGACGCTACCAGTCCTGGGTCTGGCCACTCCCTGGCCAGGAGGACGCTACCAGTCCTGGGTCTGGCCACTCCCTGGCCAGGAGGACGCTACCAGTCCTGGGTCTGGCCACTCCCTGGCCAGGAGGACAGTACCAGTAATGTTGATGGTACAGACTGTTGTACTCTTATAAAATCTTGATGTTTTTCCCTCAAGCTTTGTACCAGTCTCCGTGGTGGCCACCCCTGGGGTCCTGGGGAAGACCTGGTCGGTCTCCGTGGTGGCCACCCCTGGGGTCCTGGGGAAGACCTGGTCGGTCTCCGTGGTGGCCACCCCTGGGGTCCTGGGGAAGACGTGGCCAGGCTGAACATCATCACATCCTTTGATATCACGAAACATTCCATTAGCTGTGCCTTAATGGTCGACTTTGAAGTGTGAAGAGATCCGCCGCCGCTGGAGCTTGAGGCTACCACTGGTGGAGGCTGTGAGGGAGAGGTGCACCCTCACCACCACTACCTGTGAGGGAGAGGTGCACCCTCACCACCACTACATGTGAGGGAGAGGTGCACCCTCACCACCACTACATGTGAGGGAAAGGTGCACCCTCACCACCACTACCTGTGAGGGAGAGGTGCACCCTCACCACCACTACATGTGAGGGAGAGGTGCACCCTCACCACCACTACATGTGAGGGAGAGGTGCACCCTCACCACCACTACCTGTGAGGGAGAGGTGCACCCTCACCACCACTACCTGTGAGGGAGAGGTGCACCCTCACCACCACTACATGTGAGGGAGAGGTGCACCCTCACCACCACTACATGTGACAACCTTCGACAACATTTCTATTTCACAATGTGCAAACCGGTTCAGCTCTAATGGCGGCTTCCGCCCGCTTTCCTCTCACTCGTATCGGCCTTATGACTCATTGTATTAGAATTCAGAGTCGTCAGACTTCAGCTGGAGGTAGAGGTCATTCTTGCGTACCAAACTTACCTCCCCCCCCCCTCGCCACAACTCTAGTAGTGAGGGCGACACTAACTACTGCTTCCACTTTATCGTTAACATTACTGTCTTGTTCTCCCGGTTTATTGTTAACATTACTGTCATGTTCACCTGAACATCGGAACATAACTGCTATGTTCACCTGAACACAGAACCCTGCAGTCATGTTCCTCAGTGAAAGGTCAAACCTCCGGCATCCCCTTCCCCCAAGACGGTCACCAGTGAGAGGTCAACTCTCCGGCAGCCCCCTCCCCAGGATGGAACTCTCACTGCTGTCCCCTCTCCCGTCCCCTGCTGCCCTCCCTGCTGTCACTGCCGTCCCCTGCTGCCCTCCCTGCTGTCACTGCCGTCCCCTGCTGCCCTCCCTGCTGGTTTCCTCTCCGTCTAACTCTCCCCAGTAACTGCCTCAGCACCCCACCTGCAGGAGAGAGTCACCCCACACCCCCGCGTCAGCCAGGATCCTGTGCTGGATTGCGCTGCTCCGGACTCACGGTTCTCTAACCCCGTCATCTCCGGAGCCTGAATGGCTGGCTATAGAGGTTCTCTCCCATACAAACATAAGGTCAAAGTCAACAGTATTCTATGCTTGCTATATATACCTGTACCTGTAGGTCAGGTAACTTGGTACTGTACCTGTAGGTCAGGTAACTTGGTACTGTACTTGTGGGTCAGGTAACTTGGTACTGTACCTGTAGGTCAGGTAACTTGGTACTGTACCTGTAGGTCAGATAACTTGGTACTGTACCTGTAGGTCAGGTAACTTGGTACTATACCTGTAGGTCAGGTAACTTGGTACTGTACTTGTGGGTCAGGTAACTTGGTACTGTACCTGTAGGTCAGGTAACTTGGTACTGTACCTGTAGGTCAGGTAACTTGGTACTATACCTGTAGGTCAGGTAACTTGGTACTGTACCTGTAGGTCAGGTAACTTGGTACTGTACCTGTAGGTCAGGTAACTTGGTACTGTGCCATCTGATGCTGGTAATGGCGTTATTCAGCGGCTGCCACCAGTAGAGAGGGATAAGCTTCCTGTTCCCACATACTCGTGTAAAGTCAGACACCAGCTTCTACAGTTTCTCACTCGACTCTTCCATCAAGACTGCGTCATCAGTGAACAGTAGTGATTTACTTCCCAGGTTCCACACACACCGCTCACCTGCCCCGACCACCTCACCCATCAATAGACTATATAGCCAACATGAAAAACTAACAGGAAATAGCGAGACACGATAGATGAAAAAAATACAAATTGCGGCGCTGGAGGCACGTGAGAGTTGAGTGGCGGAGGTGGAGGTGTGGGCGGTGTGAGGTGACAAGTGAGGACATGACAGCATGACTCCAGCAGGGAAGCCAACATTCCGACATGTGGGGAAGATGAGAATGTTGTATGTGTAGTGTTGACACATACGCGGCCCGTCGTCCACTTGAACTCTCACGAGCACAAGATGTGTGGTAATGCACCAAACATCTCACCTGGAATGGTCTCCACCACCCACCACTGAAGAACGACCTTGTGTCAAGGTAGAGCAAGAAGGTGAGCATCGTCCCGACCTGCTGGGAGAGGTCAGTCTCCCTCAGTGTGATCTCCAACTGAGCTTAGTTTTAGGATTTGCGGTCAGAAATTATATGTATGACGTGCCGGCGGTGTGAGCACAGGAGACGTGTGTGTGTGTGTGTGTGTGTGTGTCAGACGACGTTGTATACGTGTGGTAGTGATGGGTGGTGGCGGACAGGACGCACATGGGAGGGAACAACAGGTGAGTCGTGTGTGAGGCCCAGACTAGTGGACGTCTGGTGGGAACCAGTTAACGAGGGGGTTGGGAGGACTAGTGTTCAGTACTTCTCATTCAACATCTGTGTGTGTGAGAGAGAGAGAGAGAGAGAGAGAGAGAGAGAGAGAGAGAGAGAGAGAGAGAGAGAGAGAGAGAGAGAGAGAGAGAGAGAGAGAGAGAGAGAGAGAGAGAGAGAGAGAGAGGAAACATTTAATCCATTTCGTCAGATTATATGCGAAAGTAAGAGCCCAATAAGAGGCGCTTACCTCCAGAAGCCTGGCCTTGATATCACCCTTTCAACCTATCGCTTTACAGTTCAGAATCGCCCGACCTCAGGTATCATCATGCGCCCTCATTACTTCACAGCTTACCCAAATTTTGTGAGCGTTTGCTTCAGCAGGACATGAACAACAGTGTTCAGGCGCTACACTCATATAACCTTAACTGTCCAGTTCACATCTTTCGACTGTTAAGGTCGAGCTTGACCTAACTGTGTACATGGAACTACCGAGAGAGAGAGAGAGAGAGAGAGAGAGAGAGAGAGAGAGAGAGAGAGAGAGAGAGAGAGAGAGAGAGAGAGAGAGAGAGAGAGAGAGAGAGAGAGATTTAATAATAACAAGAAATTAATGGGTTTTGCACTTGATGTTGTTTATCACAAAGTGGGATTTCGTAATACAGTAGATGTTAACAATATACTTCACGTACACAGAGCCAGTATCTTACCTACCACCTCCCACACACACACACACACACACACACACACACACACACACCATATAGGGTCTAGGTGCCATTGATCCAGGTCGGGGTGTAGCTGGGGCGGTCTAGAAGGCTCCCATTATGGCTCGTTATTTCGGGACTTCTGACCTCCAGGAAGACGTGGCTTGTCATTATTTTCCTGCACCGGAAACAACATCCCTTGTGTTGAGAGAACCGATCAATGGTGTGTGGGGGCGGGAGGGGGAGGGGGGGGTGAGGGAGGGGGTGTTTAAATGTCGGCGAGGGAATACGAGGGGAACAGATTGTTAGGTGGGGAGGAGTGGGGAAATCTATACTGTGAGGGAGGGGACACTGTAGAGTAGGGGTGAGGAGGCTATATTGTGGTGGAGGTTTGGGGAATATACAGTAAGGGAAGACGCTACCCTCCACACACACTCCCCGCCACCCCTATATACCTCCACCCTCCACACACACTCCCCGCCACCCCTATATACCTCCACCCTCCACACACACTCCCCGCCACATATACGTGGTCTCCCTCAGTAACTCCTCCACGTGCCAGGCAGGAGACACTGCTGACCTCATACATGAAGTGCAACACGTCAGTCTTGAACAGGAGGATGTCAACACCAGATGTATGGGAGGGGCGTGCAGGGAAAATGGCGGCCATAACTGGTTTTACCACTACACAATACCAGACTGGACCATGCTGACCCGGGGATGACCTGCCCCGGGATGACCTGCCCCGGGATGACCTGCCCCGGGATGACCTGCCCAGGGGGTAACCTGTCCCGGGGGTGACCTGACCATTAAGATCGAGGTATCTCTCGCCTGGCGTGTGTGTGTGTGTGTGTGTGTGTGGTGTGTGTGTGTGTGTGTGTGTGTGTGTGTGTGTGTGTGTATGTGTGTGTGTGGACTGTGCAGTGTTTACCATACCAGGTCACTGCTCCTGGGTTGGCTCAGCCTACCACGTGTCTTGTCACTGTCGTGAATGAGCCATTATTTCACTGCTAAGATGTCCATATGATCACTGCACTCTAGTGTCCAGCAGTGACCCAGGTTCAGGTGGCGGGCGCCACCCACCACAGGCAGGTGTCACGTGCAGCAGCAGGTGACCACACTACAGGCAGGTGTCACGTGCAGCAGGAGGTGACCACACCACAGGCAGGTGTCACGTGCAGCAGCAGGTGACCACACCACAGGCAGGTGTCACGTGCAGCAGCAGGTGACCACACCACAGGCAGGTGTCACGTGCAGCAGCAGGTGACCATCTATTTCCCTTCAGAACAGTTCATGTGGAACTTGCTGGATAGTGTTGACACCTAGCATCCACCCACCACCTGCTGTGGAGGCCAGTACCTGCTGGGGAGGCCACTGCCTGCTGGGGAGGCCACTGCCTGCTGGGGAGGCCACTACCTGCTGGGGAGGCCAGCAGACCATTCACCAGCCCTGGCCCTGGGCCCACCCGGCCCCGGGACTCCTGTACTCCCACCCAGGGCGGCCATCTTGTGCAGCTTCCTGCTGGGTGTTGACTGCTGGCTCTCACACCACCACCATGGCTACGTGCTCCCCATCTCTCTCTCTCTCTCTCTCTCTCTCTCTCTCTCTCTCTCTCTCTCTCTCTCTCTCTCTCTCTCTCTCTCTCTCTCTCTCTCTCTTCTGTCTCTCCCATCATGTGTGGGCGGCGTAGGGTCCCATGTAACCCAGCTCGTCACGCGCAGCACAGACCACCACAGCAGTTGATAATGAGGCCACACACTGGTCTGCAGGCAGACCCAACCATCCATCTGTGAGGACAGCAGAGATATGGCCAGCTAGAGAGAGAGAGAGAGAGAGAGAGAGAGAGAGAGAGAGAGAGAGAGAGAGAGAGAGAGAGAGAGAGAGAGAGAGAGAGAGAGAAGTGTGTTGACAGTACACCAAGGGCGCGCGTGATCTAGTATATGCAAAAAAAAAAAAAACAGAAAAATGAAATACGATAAGTTGCTAAGTGCACTTTCGTGTAATGATCACATCGTCAGGGGAGACACAAGAATAAGATAGAAGACAGAAGTCAGTTGATATACAAGGGAAAGACGTAGCTAAGACGCCAGTGGAAAACAAGCTTTACTTGTTCACCTTGTTCTGCTCGTTCTCTCCACCTCCGACATACATATTATCTTTGTCAATCTTTCCCCACTCATTCTCTCCATATATTCGAACCATTTCAATACACCCTCTTCTGCTTTCTCAACCACACTTTTTTTTATTTCCACACATCTCTCTTACCCTTTCATTACTTACTCGAGCAAACCACCTCACACCACATATTGTCCTCAAACATTTCGTTTCCAACACATCCACCCTCCTCCGCACAACCCTATCCATAGCCCACACCTCGCAACCATATAACATTGTTGGAACCACTATTCCTTCAAACATACCCATTTTCACTTTCCGAGATAACGTTCTCGACTTCCACACATTCTTCAACGCTCCCAGTACCTTCGCCCCTCCCCCACTCTGTGACTCACTTCCGCTTCCATGGTTCCATGCGTTGCTAAATCCACTCCCAGATATCTAAGTACTTCACTTCCTCCAGTTTTTCTCCATTCAAACTTACCTTCCAATTAACTTGTCCCTCAACCCTCCTGAACCCAATAACATTGCTCTTATTCACATTTATTCTCAGCTTTCTTCTCTCACACACTTTATCAAAAACTCAGTCACCAACTTCTGCAGTTTCTCACCCGAATCAGCCACCAGCTCTGTATCATCAGCGAACAACAACTGACTCACTTCCTAAGCTCGCTTATCCACAACAGACTGCATACTTGCCCCTCTCTCCAAAAATTTTGCATTATATTGTATTGTTTTGCTTTGTATTGTATTTCGTTGTGTTGAATTGTATCACACTGTATTGTATTCCAATACAATAACACTATCAGTAAGACCTTATTCAAAAGTAGGCCAAATTATCAGAAAATTAGTAGTGTTTACACCGTCAAATGTAAGTCATGTAAAGATGTATACATTGGCCAGACCGGCAAAACTGTAACTGAGAGATGTTATTGGCACCGTCACTCAGTACGCAGGGATGACCACAAAAATGCGATCACTAAACACTCATGAAAACGATCATCCAGTAGACCTTAACAACCCAGTCACATTGTACCCGTCTTCAGATTATATGACCCATAACGTCACTGAATCCGTCTTAATTGCTAACACTAAAAACTTTAATTTGTCCCAAGGCAACTTTAAAGCACATCACATGTCAACCAAATCATTATGAAAGAATGAATGGTCAGGCCAGTGTGCCGTCTAGAGGACAGAGGGAATTTGTGTGGTGGTGTTGGGATTTTAAAAACTTTATGAATTATAGGCTCCTGATGAGGCGGACTACCGCCGTGAAACATGTGCTGCATGTATAGAAAATTATCTGAACACCTACTGAATTGCGATAACAACTTCATAACTATCACCGCTATCATCCTGGCTGTTGGAGGTAGCGCCAGAAAACAGACGTACACATATAAATACATAAGCACCCATACACGCACATATCCATGCATATACATACACATATCAACACACACGCACACACACACACACACACACACACACATATATATATATATATATATATATATATATATATATATATATATATATATATATATATATATGTATATGTGGTTGTGAGGCATGGGCGATAGATAGGGTTGTGCGGAGGAGTGTGGGTGTGTTGGAAATGAGATGTTTCAGGACAATATGTTTTGTGAGGTGGTTTGATCGAGTAAGTAATGAAAGGGTAAGAGAGATGTGTGGTAATAAAAAGAGTGTGGTTAAGAGAGCAGAAGAGGGTGTTTTGAGACGGTTTGGTCACATGCAGAGAATGAGTGAGGAAAGATTGACAAAGAGGATATATGTGTCAGAGGTGGAGGGAACGAGGAGAAGTGGGAAACCAAATTGGAGGTGGAAGGATGGAGTGAAAAAGATTTTGAGCGATCGGGGCCTGAACATACAGGAGGGTGAAAGGCGTGCAAGGAATTGAGTGAGTTGGAACGATGCGGTATACCGGGGTCGACGTGCTGTCAATGGATTGAACCAGGGCATGTGAAGCGTCTGGGGTAAACCATGGAAAGTTTTGTGGGGCCTGGATGTGGAAAGGGAGCTGTGGTTTCACTGCATTACACATGACAACTAGAGGCTGAGTGTGAACGAATGTGGCCTTTGTTGTCTTTTCCTAGCGCTACCTCGCGTGCACGTGGGGGGAGGGGGTTGTCACTTCATGTGTGGCGGGATGGCGGCGGAAATGGAAGAAGGCAGCATGTATGAATATGTACATGTGTATATATGTATATGTCTGTGTATGTATATGTATTCCTAAGAGTCCATGGGGAAAATAGACTTGATCACGCGCAAAACTGTGATCCTTTCCAACATGTATATGTATGTATACGTTGAAATGTATAGGTATGTATATGTGCGTGTGTGGGCGTTTATGTATATACATGTGTATGTGGGTGGGTTGGGCCAGTCTTTCGTCTGTTTCCTTGCGCTACCTCGCTAACGTGGGAAACAACCCTCCCCTCCTTGTATTTTAACTTTCTAAAAGGGGAAACAGAAGAAGGAGTCACGCGGGGAGTGCTCATCCTCCTCGAAGGCTCAGATTGGGGTGTCTAAATGTGTGTGGATGTAACCAAGATGAGAAAAAAGGAGAGATAGGTAGTATGTTTGAGGAAAGGAACCTGGATGTTTGATCGAGTAAGTAATAATAGGGTAAGAGAGATGTGTGGTAATAAAAAGAGTGTGGTTGAGAGAGTAGAAGAGGGTGCTTTGAAATGGTTTGGTCACATGGAGAGAATGAGTGAGGAAAGATTTACCAAGAGGATATATGTGTCAGGGGTGGAGGGAACGAGGAGAAGTGGGAGACCAAATTGGAGGTGCAAAGATCAAGTGAAAAAGATTTTGAGTGATCGGGGCCTGAACATGCAGGACGGTGAAAGGCGTGCAAGGAATAGAGTGAATTGGAACGATGTGGTATACCAGGGTCGACGTGTTGTCAATGGATTGAACCAGGGAATGTGAAGCGTCTGGGGTAAACCATGGAAAGTTCTGTGGGCCCTGGATGTGGAAAGGGAGCTGTGGTTTCGGTGTATTATTACATGACAGCTAGAGACTGAGTGTGAACGAATGTGGCCTTTGTTGTCTTTTCCTAGCGCTACCTCGCGCACATGAGGGGGGAGGTGGTTGTTATTTCATGTGTGGCGAGGTGGCGATGGGAATGAATAAAGGCAGACAATATGAACTATGTACATGTGTATATATGTATATGTCTGTGTGTGTGTATATATGTATACGTTGAGATGTATAGGTATGTATATACATGTGTATGTGGGTGGGTTGGGCCATTCTTTCGTCTGTTTCCTTGCGCGATCTCGCTAACGCGGGAGACAGCGACAAAGCAAAATAAATATAAATAAATAAATAAATAAATAAATATATATATATATATATATATATATATATATATATATATATATATATATATATATATATATATATATATATATATATATATATATATATATATATATATATATATATATATATATATATATATATATATATATATATATATATATATATATATATAATCAAACTTCATGAAGGTGAAGGTAACACTGAGGAACATCAGGTATGTGACCAGGATCCATGGTGTTGTACATGTACATTACTGCCAGCCAACACCTCAATTATGGCCAACAAGTTGCCATGTTCAGGTCATGACCAGCTTGTATACACCAATCATGATCAAAATTTCAATTTATGAGATTTTCTTCCTTGTCATGACGGTGGCCAAGGGGAAGATTAGGAAAACCATCACAGAGCTCTAAGTGGCTAGGGTTAGCAAATGGAAAGATTAAGAAGATAAACAAAGATCTTACTGGCCGTTGTGTGTGGACAGAAGAGTTTGGGAAACCAAAATAAACATGATTTGCTGCTAAGAGCCAGTGTTTGGGCAAGGACGACCCACATGTGTAGGCAAGGACGACCCACATGTGTGGGCAAGGACGACCCACATGTGTGGGCAAGGACGACCCACATGTGTGGGCAAGGACGACCTACATGTGTGGGCAAGGACGACCCACATGTGTGGGCAAGGACGACCCACATGTGTGGGCAAGGACGACCCACATGTGTGGGCAAGGACGACCCACATGTGTGGGCAAGGACGACCCACATGTGTAGCTCAAGACAAGAGAGAAGGTAGAGTGTAATAGTTGTGGGAGACAGGATGGCAAGAATGCCCTTGTGGACGAATCATGTTGTGAATGTTCTACCCAACGTTCACCTGACAAGATCTGACACATATTAGTTGACATGTTTACATTTTGCATAAAGGATTGTAGATCAAGTTTCATAGGTGAGTATTGCTCACAGAGATTTGGTGTCTCCCTTGGAAGTTGCTTTCTCACTACTTCGTTCTCTTCACCTGGAATCATTATCGACCAGAAAGAATCCTCAGATGTGTCTTAGCTGAAATTGTTTGATGGTGTCGGTATGTCAAGTGTCTGATCAGGTGTCAAAGATTTCAGTAATGTTGTTGGTGTACTTAATGATCACGTCCACGGCCGCAGTAAGATATACTAGTGAGTTAGAGGAAAATTGTTCATTGCATTTTCTAGATTGTGAGATCCATAGGGATATCAGGGAGCTGGAAATAAGTGTTTTTTTTTTTTTTTATCAAACATTCGTTCTGATATATAGATTCATATGTACATTCTTGTTATTTTGCACAACATGTAACGACTAACAGTTTGGCTTTACACACACACACACACACACACACATACACACACACACACACAGGGCAGTAGGCCAGCCACATTATCATCGGAGACAATATCATCTTGTGCTGACCAGAATGTTACATGTTGATCCCTTCTTCCCCCAGAACAGTAACCAGCGGCAAGTCCCTCCCACACCTTCCCTCCCACACCTACCCTCCCCACACCTACCTTCCCACACCTACCCTCCTACACCTACCCTCCCACACCTTCCCTCCCACACCTTCCCTCCCACACCTACCCTCCCACACCTTCCCTCCCACACCTTCCCTCCCACACCTGCGCCTCTCCCACCGACCTACACAGGCTGGTGTGTCATCGAACTTTAACATGCAAGCAACGGCCAGTCGGCACGCGGAGTAGGGGTGGGGTAGAGACCCTGCTGCTACAGTCACGTCCGCCCGCTTATCCCACCCGCCAGACTGGAATGTTGTGTCCTGAGGTCACATTACTGGAGAGAAGAAGTGTGTCACCAGGTCATCATAACCTGTGGGTTGTCATAGCGGTCACTAATTACTGGGTTGCTCTCACTGTGGTACAATATGTCAAGAGAGCAGACAGCTGTGTTACAATATGTCTCTCTCTACCTAGCCAGGAGAGCAGAGAGCTGTGTTACAATATGTCTCTCTCTACCTAGCCAGGAGAGCAGAGAGCTGTGTTACAATATGTCTCTCTCTACCTAGCCAGGAGAAGAAGTGTGTCACCAGGTCATCATAACCTGTGGGTTGTCATAGCGGTCACTAATTACTGGGTTGCTCTCACTGTGGTACAATATGTCAAGAGAGCAGACAGCTGTGTTACAATATGTCTCTCTCTACCTAGCCAGGAGAGCAGAGAGCTGTGTTACAATATGTCTCTCTCTACCTAGCCAGGAGAGCAGAGAGCTGTGTTACAATATGTCTCTCTCTACCTAGCCAGGAGAGCAGAGAGCTGTGTTACAATATGTCTCTCTCTACCTAGCCAGGAGAGCAGAGAGCTGTGTTACAATATGTCTCTCTCTACCTAGCCAGGAGAGCAGAGAGCTGTGTTACAATATGTCTCTCTCTACCTAGCCAGGAGAGCAGAGAGCTGTGTTACAATATGTCTCTCTCTACCTAGCCAGGAGAGCAGAGAGCTGTGTTACAATATGTCTCTCTCTACCTAGCCAGGAGAGCAGAGAGCTGTGTTACAATATGTCTCTCTCTACCTAGCCAGGAGAGCAGAGAGCTGTGTTACAATATGTCTCTCTCTACCTAGCCAGGAGAGCAGAGAGCTGTGTTACAATATGTCTCTCTCTACCTAGCCAGGAGAGCAGAGAGCTGTGTTACAATATGTCTCTCTCTACCTAGCCAGGAGAGCAGAGAGCTGTGTTACAATATGTCTCTCTCTACCTAGCCAGGAGAGCAGAGAGCTGTGTTACAATATGTCTCTCTCTACCTAGCCAGGAGAGCAGAGAGCTGTGTTACAATATGTCTCTCTCTACCTAGCCAGGAGAGCAGAGAGCTGTGTTACAATA